>NW_004444060.1:1326880-1348933 GCF_000243295.1 Trichechus manatus latirostris | reverse complement strand
ATATATATATACACGAATTTTTAATCACATACATATATGCACACACCACATTCTGTCACAGTTATGCTACTTTGGTTTTCATCTTAGATCTGTAGATAAAACACATCAGCACTTACCTCTGATAATTTGCTTAAGCTTCACAGGTTATCTTTATTTAGAGATAGTTAATCTCTTGAGCATTTTCCTAAAAAAGGAATCATAGGAACACTATTTCTTAGTCTAATTTTTCAGAACTGTTGGTTTTATATTTGAATAATTGCTTCTCTGGATAAAAAGTCTCACCTTCATTTTTTCCCACTGAGGATTCTGTACTTATTGCTGAATTTTCTTTTAATTCTATTGCTCTTCTGAAATGTTTGATAGCTTGTTTTTTTTTCCCCCACAAAAAAAAAAACAATTACTTCATTTTGTTTAAGTTGCCAAAGGATTCTAGCTCGACATTGGAGTCTCTAAACAATTGTATCTGGCTCATGTACAGCCTATTGAATATGTAGATCCAATATACACACAACTGGAGTCCCCCCCGAAAAAACAAAATAATGAAACATTAAATATTTTGAAATAAATTGAAGAAAATGGTCCCAATATTATTAAGACGGTTAGACTATTCTAAATCTAGACTATTTATAATTGTTTTGTCAGAACTGAAAATGTGTAACCTGAAAATTTGGCCTTTTCTGCCATTTTCTTTTTCTTTTAAATTTTATTCTTCTTTCATTTTCTTCTTCCTTCCACTGCCTTCCTCTTCTTTCCTATTGCTTTATTTCCCTTTTTTCCTCTTTTTCTTGTCACATACTTAAAAAAAATATCATTTTGATTATCTTTTTATTGTACAAGGGAAAATCAATGAAGTGTTTGTTACTATTTTTTAGGGGGACAGGTTATTTTGTTTTGAATCAAATTTTCAAAAGAGGTACACTGAAATCCTGGGTTGGTATATTTTATTGACAATAAGAATGAAAACTGTTTTCTTCTTAAGGGACATCAATATTTCGGGAGTCACTCACTTAAAGATTATATTTTAAGTTGATGAAATATAATATTGTAGAGCAATCAATAATTTTAATTAATAACAACTATCAGTAAAACAAATTAAAAATATGCCACTTTGAAAAAATTTGGATAGAAGCTGGTTATCATTTTATTAGAAAACGGAAAAATCATTTAGACACACACTTGTGTATATACATATATATTTATAAATTTTCTCAAAATGCATTTCATAAACATTTCTGATGACGAAAAAGCTTAAATAATTTGTCAGAACTTATTATAGACCTTATAATCATTTCCTGCCAAACACTATAGATGTGTTTGTAAGCATGTCTAGCATGTCAAGCTGTCATGATGTCAAAAATAGCATAAATTGTTCTGTGCTACTATTAAATTCTACTGTCTTTGCTTTGATAAACCTGACTGAAGGAATTTGCATTTGAATCCTACTAAGTTGTATTATTGAAATTTTGTTTTGACACACTGAAAATAAAAATGTCAAGTAATTGAAAAAAAGAAGATTGCTCAATTTAATATATAAATGATTCATTCTTGTCAAGTAATGTTAAATGACCTCATACCATGCTGTATAAACCGGATTTTATGGTATTCCAAATAGCAAAAGATGGTGGGGTAATATGTTCATTACACAGAATAGGCATTTAAACAAAAATGAGTCAACAGTACCATATCCGCAAAGTCAACAGATTTATTGTGTGGGTTGCCTATTTGCTCGTACCTACTTGTAATACTATATTAACATTAGGAGTATTGATAAATATTTCATTTGTTAGTACTACTTTTGTGCCTTGTGATGAAAAATCAACTCAAATTAACTTAAACAAAATTGGCAGCTGCAGTTCATGAAACTAAAAGCCCAAAAGTGGGCTTGACGTCAAGCTTACTAAACTCTGCAAGTCGGACATGACATCAGGACACTGTGTTTTTGTCTTCAGGTGTGTTGGCTTCAGTCTCAGGTAGGTTAACCTCAAATTTTAGAAAAGATTTCCACCACTGGCTTCAGGAAAACAAATATCTACTTGTCAATATTTATAATGAAAATCAGCAATCTGACTCTAATTGGGTCAATTAGGTTTACTAGATGAGCCCTGGTGGCACAGTAGTTAAGAACTGTAGCTACTAACCAAAAGGTTGGCAGTTTGAATCCACTAGCACCTACCTGGAAACCCTATGGGGCAGTTCTACTCTGTCCCATAGGGTCGCTATGAGTTGGAATCGACTCGACGGCAAGAGAGACAGTTCCTAAACCGTAAACTATTATTCCCAGCTGGAAAGAAGACACTTAATGGGCAGCCTAGATAACATGTCCATCCTTGAAATAAAGTGATAAAGACAGTTTGACTTGAACCACCTAATCCAGGAATGATGGGAAACGTTTCCACCAAAAGAAACTAAAGGTTCTATAAGAAGAAAAAAAAATCTTTTGCCATTGAGTCTATTTTGACTAATAGCAACCGTATGGGACAGAGTAAAACTGCCCCATAGGCTTTCCAAGGAGTGGCTGGTGGATTTGAACTGCTGACATTTTGGTTAGTAGCTGAACTTTTACCCACTGCTCTACCAGGGTGGCAAGAAGAATAGGAGATATATACTGAACAGCCCTGGAAAAAGACATCCTGCTTGGCAGAGTGTCAGCGAAAAAGAAGAAGACACTCAAAGAGATGGATTGATATAGTGACTGCAACAATGTGCTCATGCATTGCAAAGATTGTGAGGATGGCACAGGACGAGGCAGTATATCATTCTGTTGTACATAAGGTCGCCATGAGTCAGAACTGACTCGAGGACACATAACAACAACAACAAATGATAAGATTTAGTGAAGAAATATTCATAAAACAATATTCTTTCTCCAGAACAGAATTCTGAGCATTAGACAGCCTCTTCAAAGCATAATGAATAATTTATTATATTAGCTTATTGTTAAAGAGGAAGCATTTATTTTGCAATGTTAATTTTGATTAATGTCATGGTTCATCATTCTCAAAATCCAAAGAATCAAGTTAGCAGCAAGCAAGTACAGAACATACAAATGCATACATTTTTTTCTATTATATACAGATTGAAGATTTGAATCCAACAAGAGAATATCATCCATAATTTCAAAATAATATATTTTATTTAATTTTATGGGTAAACATTATTTTATGCAAATATTATAATCTATAAACTAATTATTAATACAGAATTGTGTGCTTAAGATTTTAAGATCAAGTAACTTTTAGGGCATATATAATTATTAAACACATAATATCAATCTAGGTACACATGATGATTAATGTTATGTTTCACCTTGGCTAGGCTATGATTCTCAGAATTATGTAATTATCCTCCATTTTGTGATCTGATGTAATTATCCTTCATTATATGATATAATGTAATCACTTCCATCATGTAATCTGATCAGCCAGTGAGTTGTAAAGGGGGTTTCCCAATGAGTTGTAAAGGGAGTTTCCCCAGGGGTGTGGCCTGTACCCTATATATATATATTTATGTATGTATATGTATATATACGTGTATATATATATATATATATATATATATATGTATATATGTATATATGGACAGTCTGGGAAAGCTCTCTTGCTTGCTCTGGATCCTGTTTCCAGATCATCATCAGTTGACCTCTAGTTCTTGGGACTTGAGCCGGCAGCTTGTCTTCTAACCTGTTAGTTCTGGGTTTGTCAGCACCCTGCAACCATGTTATTCAGAAGAAGCCTTCAGCCCACACCTGACACACAGATTTTGGGACTTACCAGCCTCCCAGAACCTTGTGAGCCATTTCCTTGAGCTAAATCTCTCTCCATATGTATACCAGTCCCTGGAGAAGGACAACATAGTTAGTGAAGTAGAGGGTCAGCGAAAAAAAGAAAGACCCTCAAAGAGATGGATTGACACAGTGGCTGCAGCAATGGGCTCAAATATAACAATAATTGTGAGGATGTAGCAAAATCGGGCCAGGTTTTCTTCTGTTGTACAAAGGGTTGCTATGAATCGGAACAGACCCAAAGGCTCCTAATAAATATATGTATACACTTCACTAGTTTTGCTTCATAGAGAACCCAGACTAAGATAGTGAATGAGAATTTTATATTCCATTAAAGGATATCCTCATTATGTTGAAGTTTGAAATATACTATGGTAGATTGCAAAAATGTCCATAAATTTATCCTATGCCTCTGTGCAGACCCTTTGAAATAACACTTTGATACTTTTCCTATCAAGAAATGAGATCAATTGTTCTACTACCTTGAATCTGAGCTTGTCTTGTAACTTGTTCTGACCAAAAAATGTCACAGAAATGACATAGGACTTTTGAGACTAGACCTCAAGAAGCCTTGCATCTTTGGCCCTCATCCACTAGCTGCACTGAGAGACGTAGGAAAAGAAGCCCTGTGTGGTCTCTGTGAGGATGAAAGACTACATGGAGAGAGGAGCTCAGGAAAGAGCTCACTTAGACAAGTGAGTGAGATAATCTTAGATTATGCGGTCCCAAATCTAGTCATAAAATAACAGCAGTTTCCGAAATTAACCCAGGCAAGACAAGCAGAAGAATCTCCCAGCTGAGCTCAGAGCTGACAAAACAGGTGACCCAGCTGACTGTGCAGAAATGAAATTTTTTTTAAATTATGGAGTGGTGAGTTAGCCCATACTCTGTTTTAGAAGTATAGTTTATTTTATGAAAATTATTCTTTTTAATAGTTATTTTGTAAAAAAAAAAAAGGTAAAAAATGTAAATGAAAAATATAAAGCAATTGAGACATAAATAACATTTTTGAAAGTTTAGAGTTAGACTGAAAGTTTTATAAAACTGTAAATGGTTGAGTCATAAACATTAAGTATGTATTTAGCATGTTATAAATTTCAACACTATTTTAACCACCATCTTTACCTATTTAATATACTATGACAAAATATTTAAAGATATATTACTTCCATCATTCTTTTATTCAAGCATAATCATTACTCTATTTTCAATTCTAAATTGGAATGCAAGTTTTATTGATATATGACTGACAGAGCTTAAAGTAAAACATTAGAGAAAACAGAATGACAGTTTTAAATAGTAGGGAATAAGTGTGTAAATTAATTCCACAGCCTGATGAATTTAATTAACATGTAGTTCCCTTCAAGTAGGTTTGCAAAATGAAAGATTATTGATGGAGTGGGAAAAGTAGAAGCAAATGCCTAAGACCCTCACCAAGTCCATTGAAAGGAAAAAAAGTGTGATCTGAGTGAGAAGGTAGATTGTAAATAGGAACATTATTTTTCTTGATAATGCAGGGAATATTTTGCACACTAGAAAACAGTGTACTTCTGTGTGTTAGGCTGGATTCTCTAGAGAAGCAAAATCAGTGATGTGTATATATGTGTATATATATATATACACACACACATATATGGAGATATGGAGAGAGAGATTCATATCAAGGTAATGGCTCATGCGGATGTAGAGGCTGGAATGTCCCAAGTCTGTGGGTCAGGCTGGAGGCTTCTCCTGACTCACACAGCTGCAAGGCTGACAAACCCAAGACTGGCAGATCAGATGGCAAGGCTCTGACCCACAGGCTGAGGCCGACGAATTTAAACTTCAGCAGGTAATACGGCAGGCCACTGGCTCACAGGCTGCGGAGGCTGAGAAATCCCGAGATCAGCAAGTAAACTGCTAGCTCAGGTCCCAAGAAATGGAGGTTAGATGGCGAGCCAGATGCACAATTCCAAGCAAACAAAACCCTGGGAGCTTTGCCAGACAGTTCACTTAAATTGGATGTAAGCCACACCCTCAAGGAAATTCCCTTTCAACTGACTGTCTGCTCAAAGCAGATCTCATCATGGCGGTGATTGTGTTATATCAGATGTCATTGTGAAGGTGATAACATCATTACATAGCTGCCAGACTACATCATAACGGCTGAACCACTAAGAATCGTGGCTCACCCAAGTTGACACACAGCCTTAATCATCACACTTTGTAATGTTTTCATGTGCAATAGCAAAAAAATGAATTTTTTTTAAGGAATACGAATTTTTGCACATGTCTAACAATGCTCTTCAAACCATTGATTAGGAAACAATCCTATTGTTACAACTAGATTTAACAAAAACTAAATGTAAAACAGAATGGAATAGAATAGAGAGCATCATGCCGCATACAGTATGCATATTTTTATTAAACTTTTACTCTACATTGTGTGTGTGTAGCTTATGCTTGTGCAATTAATTTCAATGCAAAATGTATTCCTTATTTTTGTTTGTAATTAAAATGTTGAAAATCTACTTACTTAGAAGATTGGGAGCACATGTTTTTTCATGTCCTCAAAACCAACAAATTTAATTTTTATATTAGACTATGTAGAAAATCGCAATGAATTCCATAATGGAGAATTTACACAAATTATGATTTCTGAAGATGAGATAAGAGAAAAGTAGAAGAAGATATAAATCCAAACTTATATTTATCCACATATCAATCCTTTTAGAATAAAATTCAATTATAAAATTTAAAAAATCTCTTAAAATAATTAAATAAGGGAAAAATAATCATAAGTTTGCAACAATGAAATTTCAACTTGTTAAAATATATAGGATGTAGTCAATGTTAAAATCAGATAAAATACATAGCATAAAATGTTTCATTTTCACAAAAATGATTAAATTAAAATTAATAAACCAAAACTATTAAAATTAATAAATAATAAAATTAGTAAACAAAAATAATAAAAAAATAATTCAATGAAGTAAAATAAATAGCCACTAAGAGAAAGTAATGGGAAGTATTTAACAAATCTAAAAATAAAACTTTTTAATATGAACAAATACATGCAAAAACTGGCACATTGTTTTTTAAAAATGCAATATTCGGTCATCATCGATCAATATAAGCACCAAGAAAATGTGAATATCAACAATAGGAATAAAAATGTAATAGAACAAAAAGTATAAAGAAAAATTTTGATGTTGTAAGTAAACACTTAAATTAATAACAATGAAACAGATTATTCTCTCTGGCCCAAAAATGTTCTAAAGATGACTCAAGAAGGCACAGAAGGGGATTGTAATTAGAGGTAATAAATGGATGTGAGTGATAATACACTCATTTTTTAAAGAAGTAAGAAAATATTCAGAGATTATTATTTTTTTTTAATCTAAAATAGTCTAGCTACAAAATTTCAAGAGTCAGAATGCAAATACAGGATTTCTAAGTCCTGCCTCAGGATAAAACAACAAGACAATCGTTTTTTCTGCATTAACAAAAATATGAAGCTTTCCTTAGGAAAAAAAAACCTCGTGTATCTAAGGAGGCATCTAAAATTACGTGGAATGAAATGGATTTAAGCTCAAAGAAGAAATAATAAAAATTGGGATTGTATCTGAGCAGTTAACAGTTTAAAAAAAAAAAAAAGGTTCACATTCGAATATCAAGGAGAAAATTGCTTCAGCTTTTCTTAAGTAATAAGTTATCTGTGTCATTAATAAAATCATCCCTTATTTCTCTTTATACCCAATGCTACTCAGCGATTCCACAGGGTTTCCAAGATGGTAAATCTTTACGGAAGCACCTTTCTTTGGAGGAGCAGCTGGTGGCTTTGAACTACTGACCTTTCGGTTAGCAATTACGTTAACTACTGTGCCACCAGGGCTCCTTATTTCTCTTTAAGGAACTTAATTTAGATAAAAATTCCAAAAATCCAGTTTCTATTATAGTTGAAATGTAAACAGAAAGATAATCTATTAACTTGTCTGTTTCTTTAAAAAGAATTAATACAAAAAAATCTTACATTTATATACTGAGCAAAAGATACTCTTTTTGACATGGTAACATTTAAATAACATAGCCTGAGATTACTTAGAAATAAAATATTAAAATTTTGTGAACATTTTCCGATGTTTTCTCTTTTCCATAATTTAAAAGGAATTGTTGAGTATGGTATTTCATCCATACAGTTAAATTCCTGGCTCTCGAAAATGTTTTAGTTCAAACTCATTTTAGGATTAACCTATAAATGAAATAGTAGACAATGATGAATAAATAACTTATTTAAATTCATTGCAACTAGCTAAATGGAACAAAGCTCAATTTCCTAATTTACTTGATTGTTACTTCCTATAATTAGATAAAAAGTAAAACTTAATTTCATCATTGTTGTGTCATTGTTAACTACCAAATAGAGTTATATTTTTCTTTTACCTTTTATTTTCTACAATGCTATTATCAATTTTAATTGTATTCTTGATTTCTTGATAGCATAAAATTATGACTGCTGAGATAATGAATATAAATCTAAGACATATTAAATATTTTCTCATTTAAATGAGTGGCATGCAGTTTCATACTTTTGAAAACCGGTTCCCTTTTACATGAAATAGATCATTTGCTCCCTACCTTTCTACAATTAAGACTTCTATTATTAAAACTAAAATTTAGATTCTGAAATACTGTTATCTATTAGGAAATTGTGAGTTCTCTATATTTGATTAATAAATACATATATGTTATAATAAAATTTTAGACCGGATGAATGTTTACCATAAGAAAGTAATACATATTTAGTTAAAATCAATTTATTTAATATTCTATTTAATCTACAGAGCTTTATCATAGGGAAATGTATAATTTCTATGAAATTATAGCTATCCCCAGTCATTTAAAATCTTATAGATCAGTACTTCTTAACTTTTAATGTGCATACAAATTTCGATCAGTCTGTGATGGGAATTACAGAATTGATTTAAAATCATATTATGACAATCTGAATTTCTAAGAAATTTTCAAGTCCAAGAAACACTTTGAGTTGCAAGGTTCTAGTTCTAAGCTTTAATTGGTGTACTAAAAAATAAAACAAACAAACAAACAAACAAAAAAAACTGTTGCTAAACAGTTTCCTCTCTAAATCAGTTTCCTAATAGCTCTGGATGTTACTGGGTGAATTACTTCCTGCCAAAAAACATGTTGAATTCCCAACCCTTGTACCTGTTGTGAGTTGAAATCGACTCTACGGCAATGGGTTTTTTTGGGTATCTGTTAAGGAGCCCTAGTGGTGCAGTGGTTAAGATCTCAGCACTAACCAAAAAGATCTGCAGTTTGAATATGCTAGCTGCTCCATGGAAACCCTATGAGGCAGTTCTACTCTGTCCTATAGGGTTGCCGTGAGTTGGAGTCAACCCAATGACAAAGGTTTTTTTTTTTTTTTTGGTTTTGTACCTGTTAATGTGAACTTGTTTTGGGGAAATACGGTCTTACTTTGAAGATAGAGATTATCAATTAGGTCATACAGGAGTAGAGTGGATCCTAATCCTACTCCTTTTTTAGTGGTGTCTTATAGAAGAGGAAAAACAGACACAGAGATAAGGTCACACACACTGAGAAAAGACATCATGTTTGGATTAATTGAAGCCTCTAGAAGGTAGGAATTAGGAATGGTACGGTTCCTCTCTCAGAGCCCTTGGTGGGAATTGACATGCAATACCCTGATTTTGATTTCTGGCCTCCAGAATTCTAAGAAAATAAATTTCTGTTCTTTAAATCCACATTATTTTGTGGTATTTTGCTACTGCAGCCCTAGGAAGGAAGACAGAGATTGATAGTGGGAAGTTGTGTACTGCTCTAACAAATACCTAACAATGGGAATATAGCTTTGAGATTGGCTAATGGAAGGAATACGCAGAGTCCCTGCACCAAAAAGAATTGGTCAACATTCAATCATTTCAGGAGGTAGCATATGTTCAACTGACTAGACAGAGCCTAACAACAACAACAGCTTTGGGGTTAGCTAATGGGTAGAGGCTGGACAAGTTTTGAGATACTCAATGGTAACAACCTAGATTGCCTTGGAGGCACTGTTGGCAGAATTATGGCCGTGATTATCCCGAGGACTTCGAAAGAAGTTAGATGAGCTGTGGGGAAATCTTCTATTGTCATGAACAGAATGTTGGTTGGGATATTTTCATTAAATGTGCTTCTGAGAAGGCCTTAAAAGGGAATGATGAATGTGTTATTGGGCACTGGAAGAGAGGAAATCCTTGTTATAAATCTGCAAATAACTTGATTGAATTACTTTGTATGTTTTATGGAAAGTAGAACTTTTAAGTGATGAACTTGAATATTTACCTGAAGAGATTTCTATGCAAAATCTTGAAGATGCAACCTGGCTCTTCCTTGATTCTTATAGTAAAATGCAGGAGAAAAGAGATAATTAAGAAATTAAATATGCAAAAAGAAACCAGAACTTCAAGATTTGGAAAATTCTCAGCATATCTATACTGTGAAACTCAAGAAAGTATGCTCGGGAGTGGACACCAAGACTGTGGCTGAATAACCACTTGCTAAAGATATTAGTGTGTGACCTACAGAACCAATCAATAATCTTAGCAGAAATCCTCCTAGTTTACACTGAAGGGGACTGAGATGGGATGAAATGAATAGAAGTTGTGTGATTCTTGGAATTCTATAGTCAGAAAAGGGAAGATAGAGTTACTTGGGTGTGAACATCTGTTGTCCTCCAAGAAAAGGAAAGGATGATCCTATAATTAGTTCAAAGACCTGGACTGCCAACATAAGCACAGGGGTTGGGGTCACTGTTTCCTCAGATTTACAGAGTGGGGCCAACCAGCTATGTTTCAAAGGGTAGAACAGCCAGTTTGGTTCCAGGGGGAGGACTGTCATTCCAAGGGGCCAGTAGAAAGGAACCATCATCTAAAGGGACCTGGTAGACCATGAAATGAAATCGCTCAATATTCGGGGGGGTGGGGCTATCATTCTGATGGACAAGGAGAACAGGGCCTCCTAGTGTCAGGATGTTAGAGCCAATGTCAAGGGCCAAGGGCCCATCACCCAGTGTCTGGAGGATGGGACCATTACCCAGATGGGCCTGAAGAACAGAAGATAATTTTTAAGTCTTAAAATTTAATGAGATTTGCTTTACTGGATTCTGGACTTGCTGAGTACCCATAATCCCTTCTTTCCCTCTAATTTCTCCCTTTTAGAATGGAAATATCTGCCTTGTACTTGTCTCAACATTGTACTTTGGAAGCCGACAACGTGTATAGTAGTTTTTACAGGTCCACAAATGGAGATGAATTTCACCTCATGATGGATTACACCCTAAGTCTCACCCATACGTGATATAGAAATTTCAGAAGATGGGATTTTGAATTTATAATGGCTGTTGGAATGAGTTAAGATTCTTAGAGAATCCTGGGATGGGCAGAATGCATTTTGCATGTGGGAAGGATACAAATTTTGAGGAGCCAAAGGGTGGAGGGTTATGGAATGAATTACATCCCTCAAAAAGATATGTTGAAGTCTAAACCCTTGTACTTGTGAATTTGACTCTGCTTGAGGAAGTAAGGTCTTTATTAGAAGATACTATCAATTAAGTCATACTGGAGTAATCCTTTCTGAGTGGTGTCTTATAAAAAGTTGGAACAGACATGGAAATAAGGTCACATCAAGAGGGAAAACATCATGTGAGGATCTGTCTATAAGCCAAGGAAAACCGAGATATGCCCAGGGCTATTGACAATGAAGGATCTTCCTCTAGAGTCAATAGAAAGAGAGCATATTCATGCCAACACCCTGAGTTTAGACTTCTAGTCTACAGAGCTACGAGAAAATAAATTTCTGTTCTTCATAGACATCAACCTTGTATTTTGTCATGGCAGCTGTGGTATTTTGTCACTGCAGCTGTCTTAGGCTGGGTTCTCTAGAGAACCAAAACCAGTAAAGTGTGTGTGTGTGTGTGTGTGTGTGTATATATAGATAGAGAGAGAGAGAGAGAGAGAGTTATATTGAGGAAATGGCTCACACAGTTTTAGAGGCTGTATGTTCCAAGTCCATGAGGCAGGAAAGAGGATTCTCCTGATTCACATAGCCGCAGGGGTTGGTGAACCCAAGATTGGCAGGCTGGACAGCATCGTTGTTGCAGGCTGTGAAAATCAGCGAATCTCAAGATTAGCAGGCAGGACTGCCAGTAAACTGCTAGTCCAAGTCCCAAGAACCAGAAGTCAGACGAATGGGAGCCAATTGCAGGATTCGGAATAAGCAAAAGCACTGGCAAGGCGATCAAGAAGGAAGTAGGTGGAGGAGGGTGGAGACATGAAGGCTGAGGGGGCGGTGAGCCCCCACAGGCCCCCCACCCCCACCCAGCAGGCAGGTACCACTCAGCAGATTCCATCATGGGGGTGATTACCTATCAAGTTTCAACAGGGAAGTGATCACAACATTTTACAACTAGAAAACACTGAGAATCACGGCCCAGCCAAGTTGGCACACAATCTTAGCCATCACAGCGGCCTTAGGAAACTAAGACACTGGGAAACACTGGAATGGAGTTGCAAGCATTTGAAATTTTTCTATTAACTGACATAACTCCATGGTCACCTCGGAGCCATGGTGGTGCTGTGTTTAAGTGTTTGGCTGCCAACCAAAAAGGTCAACAGTTCGAATCCACCAGCTGCTCTTTGGAAACCCTATGAGGCAGTTCTACTCTGTCCTATAGGGTTGCTATGAGTCAGAATGAACTCCATGGCAAATGGTTACCTCAATGAAAAACCCATGAAATTATGGTAGATACTTTGCACAGTCAGGTTCTTAGTTGTCAGCAAGAATTGACTTCCTTTTATAAGAAGACAAGAATGTGCTAAGTATTCACACATCATAAAATCTCAAATATCAAAATATATTTTAAAAAATATCAACTATAACAAGAAATCTATAACTTGACTCTCCTCTCCAGGATGTTTTCTCTCAGATAAAGGAAGATTTATTACACATTAAAGAGTATTATAAAACTTTTGAAGCCCATTCCTCTTTATTGAAATGTATTATTTTTCTTTGAATAAGTAATGTTTTTAAGAATACAATACATTAATAGTCAATGTTCCTTGCCTTTGAGTTTTCAAGAATAAATTACATTCTAAATGCTACAGCTTACATTTTCAGAAGAAAATTAATATTTGCCTATATAATAATGAAAGTCATTTTTTTTCTGATTTCACTATCTTAATTCACCTATTTCAATGTCCAACCAAGAGCCTGAATATTTTTAGTAATCTGGATTTAGCCACTCAATGCCGTTCACAGACTCTTCTATTGCAATACTGGATTAATTTAATAATGAATATTTAATTACTGTGAAAAACTTGTTCGATGGGAGTAAATGGATTTTTGCTTGAGTTAATAGACTTACATCACGGTAACAGTAAATTACTCCTTACAATCAAAATGTCCCCTTTTTTAAAAATTTAACTGCTATTTTTGGACAAATTTATTTTATTCATTGCAATATTATTTTTATTTTTCTTACCCTCCCTTAACAATGTGAGGTTGTAATAATATTTACATGTCAACTGCTCTGTGTAACCTCAAATCTGTAGCAACTACAAAGTTATAATGAATCCCCTAATAATAAAATATTAAACAACTATAAAGTCCACTAATTTCCTTTGCACAAAACAATATTGAAATATTCAAGCTCAAATGGGTTTAATAGCTTACAGCTAAATTATTAAACAACACAAAATTAATCAAATGTGTTTGTTCATGCTTTCAATTTAATCATAATAAATTTCTCTTAATACTTAATCAACAAAATGGCTTGGTAGAGCAGAAGCAATCACATCTGACTCCTCTTCATTATTTTTTCTAATTTTACTGATCATGTTTATTATTATAAATGGATATTCTGAGTTTCTTGTTGCTGATCTCCTCACAAAAGTAAGCAGGTAAAATGAGCCAGTGCATGAAATACCGGAAACTAAAATAATGCTTCTGGAATATAGTATCTAAAGGAGCAAGAAATCAGCATTCTGTATCTCCTCTGCCTGTCTGTACTAAAGCTAATGGAGGGTGAAATTTGTTTCTTTAGATAATTTTCAGTGAACTGGTTACCATCATCAATTTTATCCTCATAATTCTTTTACTTCCTGTTCTCCTCCGTTTATACCCTTCAATTTGTCAGTGCAATGTTTCAGTCACGTAATATTCCATATCAAAGGGAATCAGGGAATGGAGTTGAAATTATGAGTGCCTTAAAGTGATGCAAAGCTGCTCATTTTATGCATTCCTTAAGTGGTTCCAAGATAAGTAAGATATTCCTCATTTTGAAAGCTGAAATTACTTGACGTTTACTCTTAGCAAATTTAATAGAGGAAAAAAATGACAATTAACCCAAACATAAACAGATCACACTTTATTTATACTGGTTCTTGAAACAACTTAAAGTGCATTTTTAGCAACTTCCCTTAAGTTGTCCTTCCTATAGAATATTCTATTGTTTCTGATTTTAATTGTAGAACCATATCATTCTGGAGTATCAACTCTAAACTTTATATACAACTGACCCAAGACAGAGAGGAGTCAGTGCCAATCTCTGTGGCTGTGTAAATGCTTCAAAATGAAAAGGAACAATTTGACAGATACAAAACTACAAAGAACTGAATAGGATAGGACTAACACTTATTAATATATATGAATGCAATGTTGCCACTTAACAACACTCATTTAGACTCTTTTTTTTTTTGTCCTAACAATGAAAATACTTCTAAGTCTTTGTTACACTTTGTTTCACTTAATCGGTATCAGTTACCACAACAGGGATTATTACATAGCAGTGCTTTCAGAATATGTGTTTGAAAGCATGAAAAAAGAGGTAGAAAGTGTAGAATGGGAAGAAAAAAAACAAAAGCATTTAATTTGTTGTTGATATTGTTAGCTGCCATTAAATGAGCCCTCAACTCATGGAGACTCCATGCACAATAGAAATTTAGAGTCATCTCCATGATCTGTTGCACATAGGACCATGCTGATCCATAGGATTTTCATTGGCTGATTTTCAGAAGTAGATCACCAGGCCTTTCTTCCTAGTCTGTTTTAGTGTAGACGTGCCCCTGAAACCTGTTCAGCATCATAACAACATTCAAGCCTCCACTGATAGACAGGTTGTTGTCCTAAATATATTATGTACATTTTCTCCTTTAATCTTCATGAAAACTTTATGAAGTTTGTGCTATTATTATTCTCTTTTTACTGTTGAAGAAAATGAGGAATTGAGGGCTTAACTAAATAACTCCCTCAGGATCAAAGAGATAGTAGGTGGCAGAACCAAAGTTCACACTCTTAGCAATTATTCAATCACACATAATTAATAATAAAGAACTATGAAAATCGTAGGTAGTCTTGGAAATATGTCACTCTGTTCTTAATCCCTGACAAATTTATCTAAAAATACATTTCCATATAAACAACAAAAAAATTTAAAATCCTATTTCATGTACTCACGTAACTAAAAAGTTCAAACCTTCTCTTCTTCATAATTGATTAGACTGTCATCATTTATAATTTTCTCTCATATTCCAAAAATGGTGTTCTCACATTACAGCTCTTAAATGCAAGGAATATTCACTCTAAAAGATGGATTACTTTGGTTCTGACTATAATACAACAACATAATTGAGAACCTTTAATAATAGTCACTTGCAGTAGGATTTCAAAAATCCTCTAGTACATTAATATTGAAAGCATTAAAATATAGGTTAAGTATAGTTTTCTTGTCTTAGACCCTTTCTATTTCAAAAGTTTGTCTCAGATAATAAAATACAATGCATGAGTTTCATGTCACATTTTAAAATAAAAACTAGTATATAATAAAAATTGCACAGGGAATATTTTGTTGTTAACCTAGACTTGCACTTGGTGAGAAGTGAGGTTTTGAGATGCAAAATGAGCATTCCCCAGACTACAAATGGATTTCCAGACACAGAAAATTCATTTCAGCTTTAGCAATACTAAAGAAGAAATGGCTTATTTATTTTATTTATTCATGAAGTTTATGGAATAGTGAACACACCAGGTTATTACATATACAGGAATAGGAAGTTTAGATTATTTTTCATAATCAGAATAGACACCATTCACAATTCACGAAATATAATGGATACATCAAACTAGTTCCAAAACCATCTATCCTTTCTGTACTTTATTAAAGTCAAAGAGGCTTTGAAAATATACTGTTTCAGTACTAGATTTTTTTCAATAATCAAATTAACTCAAACGTTTATTCAATAGAAAATTATTAATTTACCACTCTTAATGGTGTGCTAGTAAACTATGCTCCTCCTCCATCAAAGCTCTGATATGTAGCATTTCTCAATTTTCATGATGTTAATACTCCCGCCATGGCAGATTTCAAGCTATTGACATAATGTTACTCAAAAAGGAGTTAACAAGAGATGCATGGAATCAGCTGTCTCAAGCCTTGTTTATGCCATCTCCAACACATCACTATCGTGCTCATGCAATTGAATTAGACACAGTGGGAGGCATAATGCCCAGAATGTTCTCTACCCCCAGGGAACCCTGAAAACTGTTTCACTTTCTGAAAAAGATGCTGTGGGCAACTATTGCCTGACATTTTATTGAGTAATAAGCTTTTCATAAATATTCACACTTATTTAATTGGAGATTATTTCCATCTAAACATCTACACACACACACACACATACACACACATTCCCTGTGCAGTTCACACTTCACAACATGAATACCTTCATCTAATCTATTTATCTAATGTATCTTTGAAATGTAGAGAGTGGTTGCTCTAAAACAGACTGAGGGCATTTATAAAAGGGAGAAAGGACCAGGTACAGAGGGAATTACAAATGGGAGAAATAAAATCACGGTATTATATCCTGTATACTAAAACAACTGATTTTTTTTAAACTTTCTTATTCTTGTTTTTAGAGGAATTTGGCAGTGAGGCTAGTCTGAATAATCTTCAGGCTGGTAGATATTTATATTGAAAATAGCATGAACAAAGATCACAATTATCTAGCAGTGAGGGGACAGTATTAATAAATATGACTGCATGATGACATTTCTGTGTGTCAACAAGTCCTTTACTTTTATTATTACTCTTCAAAAAGAGTAACACTAAAAGACACATGTTGTATCCAAAAAGAATCCTTGTCACTTTTCTTTAACAAAACTATCTAAACATTCGATAAGATTTCCCCCATGGATAACTGAAGAATAAATACACAGCAGTATTATAAAGTTTATAAACTAAAAATTAAACAAAAATTACAACTTTTTATATTGATATCTTCATTTGTTCCTCATTTGCATGTAACCCCGTAGAAGAGGAATAACGGATAAGTTAAGTGGTTACTGTGAGACTTAATATTCTCATACAGTTGAAGAAGCAGTTTGCCATGATCAGTCACCAGTGGTCAGAGTTACACCTGAATTTGAAACATTCTTTATTAAGATAATTTCAGACTGTGTTTTTTTTTTTTTTTTTTTTTTTTTTGCTGATTGGCTTGTTAGTTTGCTTGTTTCTTGTTTTACCAGAGAACAGAGGTAGATGACTCAAGTAGATGGATGGAAAAACCTCTTTTTGAAGAGTGTTGTTTCTGAATGGATTTTACATCATTTCATTAAGACTCCCCTTCCCTGGCTCATGTTCATGACTTAGCTTGATTTTCACACTTAACATAAGCCACTTGAGAAAGAGAGCCAGACTTCTATTTAACAGGTGCTATGGTAGAAAGCACCTGGTGGTGTAATGGTTAGGTGCTATAGCTGCTAACCAAAATGTTGGCAGTTCAGATCCACCAGGTGCTCCTTGGAAACTCTATGGTGCAGTTCTACTCTGTCCCATAAGGTCACGATGAGTCAGAATCAACTTGAGGGCAACGTTTTTGTTTTTGCTTTTTTTCCTAGTATCTAGTCTTCCGTTCCAAGTCCTAGGACAAGTGCTTATTTTAGAGCTCATTTGATGCAGTATTAAGGAATTGCTACATACAAAACATTTTTGTTGGTACTGGCGATACAGTAATGAAAAAGGAGAAAAATATCTGTCTTCACTAAGGCACAGAGGTAAAAAATAAACAGGCAGATATAAAATATGTCAGGTAGTAAAACAAAGTGAGATGGAGGACTAGACTGTGGTAGAGATGACTCTTGTTTGTTCAAGGGTCTAGAAAGAGCTTTGAACAAAACAAAGGAGTAAGCCCCATGGTTATATTGAGATGGACATTTCAAGCAGAGAAAACAACAAATATAAAGACCCTCCATTAATAGTTTACATCTTAGGTAAAAATAGTGGAAGGAATCATAGCAGAGGGAGTAGTAGATGAGGATGGAGGAGTTGCCAGTAGCCAGATCACATGGGACTTTCTGAACCTCAAGAATGGCTTTAAATTTTATTCTGAGTGGAATAACTAAGAAACCACGTGAGGTGTGAACAGAACAGTTTCAAAATAAGATTTATTCTATTTAAATAAATGTCAGTCTGCATGCTAATGAGAACAGAATTGAGGATGAGAAGAAAGTGGATAGTAAGCAGCAGGAAACTATTCCAATGGACCAGGCAAGAAAAGATGGCTGTAGTGAGTGGAAGTTATGAAAGTAATTTAAAGGCAGAATCATCAAGACTTGCATATATTTTGGAATACAACAGAACAGAGGAGTCATAGTTTTATCAAGGATTTTTGGCCTGATTATTAAGTGAAGGATGGTGCAATTTATGAAGATGGGGAGAACAAGAGGAAGGTACTTCAGTAGTAGCATGAATTAAGAGCTAGGATTTCTTACATACAGATGCACTGAACAGTTATGAAGTTTTAATTGCATCCTCTTAGCTATGATATGACTGAGAAGGGTGTTTTGCAAATTACTAGATAAAGATAATCGACGGAGTTTCTGGCTGGGCATCATATAATGCAAACCACAGTAGCTTTATATAATGTTCAGAACATGAATGTGTGTGTGCACATGCACACACGCATTACTATGAATTCTAATTACTTCATATAATGCAGTAAAGTGCTATCTCTGATTAATTTTTCAATTTTATGGTCTTAAAAAGGAAAAGATTATTGCTCTAGTAACTAGTAACTATCGAGACTGGTTTAATCCATCATTCCCAAAGACAAGTTTCTATAATTAATCGTGATACAATATATTAGTCAAGCAATATTTTGCTGATGATAATTCAAAAGTGGTTGCAGCAGTACATTGGTAGGGAACTGCCAAAAAGTCAAGCTGGATTCAGAAAAGAACATGGAACATAGAATAAGGAATATCATTGCTGAGGTCAGATGGATCTTGGCGGAAAGCAGAGAATACAAGAAAGATGTTTACCTGTGTTTTATTGACCATGCAAAGGCATTGGACTGTATGGATTATAACAAATTACAGATAACATTTCAAAGAATGGGAAATCCAGAAGACTTAATTGTGCTCATGAGGAAACTGTACTTGTACCACAAGGTTGTCAATGGAACAGAAGAAGAGAATATTGCATGGTTTAAAATTAGGAAAGGTGTGCGTCAGGGTTGTATCCTTTCACCATACTTATTCAATCTGTATGCTGAGTAAATAACCCAAGAAGCTAAACTATATAAAGAATGCCACATCAGAATTGGAGGAAGGTTTATTAATAACCTGCAATATACAGATGACACAACCTTGCTTGCTGAAAGCAAAGAGGACTTGAAGCACTTACTGATGAGGATCGAAGAGAACAGCCTTCAGTATGGATTACACCTCAACATAAAGAAAACAAAAATCCTCACAACTGGACTGATAAAAGCATTAAAAAACAAAGATATAACCTTGAAGACTAAGGTGTGCCTGACCCAAGCCATGGTGTTTTCTATCACCTCATATGCATGTGAAAGCTGGACAATGAATAAGGAAGACTGAAGAAGAATTGATGCCTTTGAATTGTGGTGTTGGAGAAGAATATTGAATATATCATGGACTGCCAAATGAATACACAAATCTGTCTTTGAAGAAGTACAACCAGAATGTTCCTTAGAAGCAAGGATGACAAGACTACGTCTTAATATACTTTGGAAATGTTGTCAGGAGGGATCAGTTCCTGGAGAAGGACACCATGCTTTGTAAAGTGGAGGGTCAGTCAAAAAAAGGAAGCCCCTCAATGAGATGGATTGAAAAAGTGGCTGCAATAACAGGCTCAAGCATAAAGATTGTGAGCATGGCGCAGGACCAGGCAGTGTTTCGTTCTATAGTACATAGGATCACTATGAGTCAGAACCAACTCGACGACACCTAACAACAACAACAAATCTGCTGCAAAAGACCTCTTTGAAGTGCTGAAAGACAAAGATGTCACTTTAAGGATTAAGGTGCACCTGACCCAAGCCATGATATTTTCAATCACCACATATGCATTCGAAAGCCAGACAATGAATAAGAAAGACCAAAGAAGAATTGATGCCATTGAATTACGGTGTTGGCGAAGAATATTGGATATACCATTGACAGCCAGAAGAAAGAACAAATCAGTCTAAGGGGAAGTACAGCCAGAATGCTCCTTAGAAGCAGAGATGAGGAGACTTTGTGTCAGGCACTTTGACTATGTTGTCAGGAGGGACCAGTCCCTGGAGAAGGACATCATGCTTGGTAAGGTAGAAAAAAAGGAAAACTCTTGATGAGATGGATTGACACAGTGGCTGCAACAATGAGATCAAACATAGGAATGATTGTGAGGGTGTTGCAGGACTGGGCAGTGTTTCGTTCTGTTGTACATAGGGTCTCAATGACTCGGAACTGACTCGACAGCACCTAACATCAACAACAATGTGTTAGTCAATCAGTGCAGCCCTACTCTTTTGAAAGAGTGCCAGTACTTGACCTCTGTCCTTCCTATAAGCCTATCTAAATCCGTCAGTGTGCTTTGAACAGAAAAAAGCAGTATCCTACAATACAGGTCTTCCTTTCTTGGCAAACAATAAACTCAAGTTTTTGTTTCTGATGTTGAATGGTGGACTCTTTGATAAATAGAGCTTCCATTAAGTTTTTTTGAAGATTATTATTTGGAAGAATTATATGAGAACTTTGGGCCTACAGGCATGATCATGAGGCCCCTTGGCCCAAATTCAGTTGTTTTCAATGCCAAGCCAATGTGTTTAAGCAGCAATCTGAGATCTGAATTATTTCATTGGGCTGTCTTTATTTAATTCATTTTGGTACTGTAGCGTTTTTAAGCAAATAGTTTTTGCCCTTGATGGAGGAGATCAAAACTACTAATAAAGCTGTTTCAGAATTATTTTCATTGAGAGTAGATTGGAAAAGATTCAAAATTATGGCAGGGGAAAAGATTCATTAATAGGAGACTTCAAAAATAAAATCCAGGAAATGCTCAAACAATATTCTGGAGTAGACATAACATCTGAAATAAAGAGAACATTTTCATCTTTACTTGTAAATGCTCTCAAATTTAAAAAGGAGACTTGGTTGGGAAATTTTATTTAAATAGAGAACTGATAAATTTGAAGATATTAAAAAAATGGCTAAGATTTTTATAAAACCTGGAAGTTTATAATATACAGAAATCAAAGCAAGCTTGTTGTTGTTAGGTCACGTCGAGTCAGTTCCAACTCATAGCGACACTATATACAACAGAATGAAACACCGCCTGGTCCTGCACCACTCTGACAAACATTGCTATGCTTGAGCCCATTGTTGCAGCCACTGTGTCAATACATCTCGTTGCGGGTCTTCCTCTTTTTTATTGACCCTCCACTTTACCAAGCATGATGTCCTTCTACAAGGACTGATCCATCCTGATAACATGTCCAGAGTATGTAAGATGAAGTCTTGCAATCCTTGCTTCCAAGGAACATTCTGGTCATACTTCTTCCAAGACAAATTTGTATGCTCTTTTAGCAGTCCATGGTATATTCAATATTCTTTGCCAACACTGCAATTCAAAGGTATCAATTCTTTTTCCGTCTTTCTTATGCGTTGTCCAGCTTTCACATGCATATGAGGAGATTGAAAACACCATGACTTGAGTCAGGTGCACCTTTGTTTTCAGGATGACATCTTTGCTTTTCAACACTTTGAAGAGGTCTTTTGCAGCAGATTTGCCCAGTGCAATGAGTCTTTTGATTTCTTGACTGCTGCTTCCATGGATGTAGATTTTAGATCTAAGTAAAATGAGATATTTGACAACTTCAATCTTTTCTCCATTTATCATGATGTTATTGGTCCAGTTTTGAGGTTTTTTT
>NW_004444060.1:1310530-1326780 GCF_000243295.1 Trichechus manatus latirostris | reverse complement strand
ATCAGTACATGCTTCAAGTTGTCTTCAGCAAGTCCTCTTGCAGGAAGCAAGGTTGTGTCATCTGCATATTGCAGATTGTTAGTGAGTCTTCCTCCAGTCCTGATACACCATTCTTCATATTGTCAGCGTCTCAGAATATTTGCTCAGCATACGAATTGAATAGGTATGGTGAAAAGATACAACCCTGATGCTCACCTTTCCTGCCTTTAAACCACACAGTATCCCCTCGTTCTGTTCCAACAACTGCCTCTTGATCTATCTACAGGTTGATAGTCAACCACTTCAGGAGGTATCGTATGATCAGAATGGATGGTACTGAAGGACGAAGTCCAAACTGCACTGAAGGCATTGGTAAAAAACTAAGCTCCAGGAATAGATGGAATACCAATTGAGATGTTTCAACAAATGGATGCAGCACTGAAAGTGCCCACTTGTCTATGCCAATAAATTTGGAAGACAGCCACCTGGCCATCTGACTGGAAGAGATCCATATTTATGCCTATTCCCAAGAAAGGTGATCAAACTAAATGTGGAAATTATCGAACAATATCATTAATATCACACGCAAGTAAAATTTTGCTGAAGATCATTCAAAAGCGACTGTAGCAGTATATCGACAGGGAACTTCTGGAAATTCAAGCTGAATTCAGAAGAGGATGTGGAACCCGGGATATCATTGCTGATGTCAGATGGATCCTGGCCGAAAGCAGAGAATGCCAGAAAGCAAGTTTATGACACTCCAAATAAACGTTCGGTCCCTAAAATTAAAACAACACTGATTTATCTGCTGTTATTCAAAAATTTGAAACTGTTAGATAAGGACACCTTCAGAGATTACAAGCAGATGCCTGTGGAGATTATAAGCAATCATTAAAAAAAATTATGTTCATTATTGATTAAGAAACAAAGGACAGAGGTTGAAAATCCATAACATCATGTCACTCTGAGGAAGATCTTAGTCCCCATTAATTTCCTATCCTCCCTCTAAACTCCAAAAGGAAAATTTTCATAGATATAGATACACAAAATTACAGATTTATTATGAGCATGGGTGCGACTCTATCTAATGACCGTTGTTGTGATTAGTTGCTGTCCAGTCGACTTCTACTCATGGAGATACCGTGTATGCAGAGTAGAATTGCTCCATAGAGTTTTCAAGGCTATGACCTTTCAGAAGCAGGTAGCCAGGCCTGTCATCTGAGGCAACTCTAGGTGGTTTGAGCAACCAACATTTACAATTAGTAGTACAGCACTTTCAAGGAGTCCCTGTGGTGCAGTGTTAATGTGTTCAACTGCTAACCAAAAGGTCAGTGATTTTAACCCACCAGTCTTTCTATGGGATAAAGATGTGGTTGTCTGCTCCTATGAAGATTATAGCCTTGGAAGCCCTATGAGGTAGTTCCACTGTCCCCTACAACAATGGAATTTTTTATTCCAGCGCTTAACCATTTGCACCACCCAGGGCCTCCTATTGTCTTATTCTGGGTTCTCTAGAGAAGCAAAACCAGTAAAGTGTATAGATAGGTAGAGAGAGAGATTTATATGAAGGAAATGTCTCACATGATTGTAGAGGCTGGAACATCCCAAGTCAATGGATCTGGATAGAGGTTTCTCCTGATTCACGTAGCCTCAGGGGCTGGCAAACCCAAGATTGGCAGGTCAGACAGCAGGGCTCTTGTTCACAGACTGCAATGGTCCAAGAATCTCAAGATTGGCAAGCAAGATGGCAGGTAAGCTGATAGCTCAAGTTCCAAGAACAGGAAGTGAAAACAACAGCAACTATCTGCAGGATCCAGAGCAAGCAAAAGCCCACGAGTTTTGCCAGAAAATCCACTTATATATTCTATACAGGCCGCACCCCCAAAGAAACTCCCTTTCAACTGATTGGCTGATTACAGCAGATCCTATCATGGAGGTGATAAAATTATATCAAATCTCATCATGGAAGTGATCACATCATCATAAGGCTACCAAACTATATCATAATTGCCAAACCAGTGAGAATCATGGCCCTGCCAAGTAGACACATAACCTTACTAATCACACCTAATGACTACTATGTCAATATTCCTGAAGTGCTAAAACCACACACAAAGTGAGAATGTTTAACAATCCTCAGTCCTTTCATGTGTCTCAAGCTGTAATCAATACTTTGAGACCATTGTTTAAAAAAAAAAAAAAAAACACTCCTTTATTCTCTGTGACCCAACCCCTATAAGTTTAATAGTAATTTAATTTCTGAAAGGCACTCACTGCTGAAATGTCTTGCAGAAGGGCTATTAATAGAAGTTCAGAAAATTTTTGTCCCCACAATCAAATTGGCAAAATAAAACCCTATGATTGTAGCGGAATACCTGGAGCAGAGCTAAAAATATTTGAGATTGAGTCTACTCCTGTTATTATAGAACTATATTTTTATGTATGAGAAGAGTTAGATCATGCTCTAGAGGCTATTCACTTAACATGGCAACTCAAAGACCCATTGCCTATCACAGCCTACCTCTTGCTCTAAGAGCCAAAGCATATTATTCTTGCCTCAGTGCAATTGGTTCCTGGGATAAAATCAGTAAATCATCTTCATATCTTATAGAATCACATGTATGTATGATGGTATCCCATCAACCCCTATTTTAAAATGAAAACACCTGAAATTTTCCTCCTTGAGCAATTAGATAATCATGCTAGACAGGTTTCTTTGTCTAAAATTCTTATGAAAGGATGTCTTATAAAACAGCAAAACAAATTCCCACAGATGTTCAAAAATCTCAACATAGATGAATAGAATCTGTCCCCAATTCTGAAAGGAAGCATTTAGAATGATTGTTATAAAATCCACGAGGATAAAGTCTGATGAATTCTGGTAACATCAGATAATTTCATGGACTTTTTCTAAACATCTCATGAGACAATCTTTAACAATATGGACACATTTGTTGTGATAAAAAAATACTACTGGGGAAATTTTTCTAGGTTAACATAGTATGTAGAAAGTTCATGCATCAATTATATCCAATATAATCCTGAAAAAAATGATAAAGGTGGAAATGGAAACATGCCCAGAATGACATTTTCAGCATGTCTAAATGGATTTTATAGAACTGCTTTCCCTCTGTGTGTTATGAATATTAATATGTAATATCGGTAATATTTTTTTATTGTGTGAGTATGTTGAAGCAATCCCACCTACTAAAGTCTAAATACACTTACCATGGTTTTTACTTTTACTTTATGAAGGATGTCTAAGAGCTGATCATCATCAACAATTTTGAAGGGGCTTTTGGGGAATAATTTTCTCCATCAATAGTCACAAACATAATTGTGTTCAAGGAATTATTGACAAGAGTTAACAACTTTCTGCCTTTTGTATGATTAAATGAATGGGTGAATAACCAGTTTAGATCAGTCTGGTAAAAGGTAAGTTGAAGATCATGATTTAAACCAGGAGGAATCTTTGAGAACCCTTCTATATTCTTCCCAGGTGCAGAGCAGTCCTGACTTGAACTCTCCATCTCATTACCAGAGGAAAACAGACCAGATGGAGAGGAGGGTAACCAGTCTCGAATTAGTGAAAACAAGATAGTCCTATGAATATTTTGTTCTTTAATTTATCAGATAAACATTTTCCTCCTTTTTGAGAAAAGCTAAAATACGGTAAAAAAAAAAAAAAAAAAAGGTTGGGGGGAGGAGTGGAATGTTCTCTATGATGTTTAAGTGTTCATCCTTTGCACACGTTTTCAATCAGTTTTATCTTAACATTTGAAATTAATAGCCAACCCTATATTCTGCATACCAGCATATCCCAGGGTTAATCTTGGAATCAATATTGATCCACTGAAACTTGGCTATTCTGTGGGTAGCAGAAGTCTGAGGAATTTCTATTATTGCTCACAGACCTTTAAAATGGTCAGAAAAGGCTATATACAATCTTCATTTTAGGAAAAAAAATGACCTAAAAATCCTCATCGTACAGCATACGTGACAGATATTACACAAAACATTCAATGTTTAAAATATGTGTGTGTGTTTGTGTATGCATGTAGGCCTAGAAAAAGAATAATACATATCAAAATTTGAATATTCAATATACTGGAAGATAGTAATATAGTTGGCTTTCATTGCCCTCATTTTATACATTTGGCTAATGTACAGTTTCTCCATGCTGAACATACAGTATTTATAAGTAGAAAATATACATAAAGGTTATTTAAATTTAAGTATAAAATTCATCACAGTGATTCTGATGTATTTCAAGTTTATAAATTAATACATTTCTTATTTTCAACAATAATGAACTCACACATAAAACATTTAATATTTCAGTATATTATGCAGCACAAGAAGCTCTCTGTTACATAAAGTGGTTGTTTTATGGTGGAAAATAAAACAGGAAGATGTATGCATACAGCTTTGCAGCCACTTAAATACTGAAAGAGTAAGATGGAATACATTATCAGTTCTTAGTCAGCCAAAAGTTAAACATACTGTTTATAAGTTTCAATGCACTTTTTGTCATTTTTTTAACTGTTGAGCAGATTTCTTTTCTTTCTTTCTTTTTTTTTTTTTTTTTTTGGTGCTTTACCTTCATAAATGGTAAATGGAAGAAATCTCACAAGAATAAGTATTATCTTGTAGGGGAAACCTGAAGGTTAACCTCCAGTGAATTTCTTTTCCATTTAAAAGACTGTTAACTTTTCATTAAAAAGTATTATAGATAACCATTATGCTAGCATTTTCTTGTTGTTAGGTGCCATCAAGCTGATTTTAACTCATAGAGACCCCATGTGACAGAGCAGAACTGCCCCATAAGGTTTTCTAGGCTGTAATCTTTATGGGAGCAGATGGCCATGTCTTTCTGCTGTGGAGCTACTGGGTGGGTTCAAACTAGAAACATTTCTGTTAGCAGCTGAGTGCTTAAACATTGTGCCATCAGGGCTCAGACAATAATTAAATATCAAAATAGAACTTTAAAAAATTATGTGTTTTTTTGAACGGCTGGATGTCGAATTTACCAGTTTCAAGTGTGAGTTTATTGAATGCATTCTAATTTGAAAAAGTATGCTCCAAATGTTTTTATACAATAAAAATTATTTGTTAGGTATGCGGGAGGACTTAAAAAGTGGTGTGAGTGGTGGATGCCTATGTAATTCTTGCTTGTGTATACAAGAGAGAGAAAAGAAACAATCTGTGGGGGGTTTGGCAGTAGGTGAGTCATGTCTGATGAATGAATGTGTCTGAGTGTGCACAAGCATAAGATTGTGTAGGTGCAAGTGTGACTAAGAGGGTGGCTGTGCATGACAACGACTTATCCTCAACAGTGTTCTGTAAAAATGGAATCTGTTGACTAAGTATGGGAAGCACTCTCTCTTAGAGATACATTTTGTATGTTAAAGAGGGAGGGTCTTATTAAATGAATTTGTTCAAAGTTTTGATCCAAATGTGCTTGGACAACAACATCAGAAACAAACAGTTGCCTTCAAGTCATTTCTGAACCATTGCCACCGCCTGTATTTCAGAGCAGAACTGTGCTTCGTAGAGTTTAGTTTTCAATATCTGTGATCTTTTGAAAGAAGATCACCACCAGGACTTTCTTTTGAGAAGCCCTGGTTGTATTACTTTTTTTTTTAAATTCTTACTTATGATTTACAAGGCTTCAAACCTTTTTTTTTTTTCAATTGTGCTTTAGATGAAAGTTTACAGCTCAAGTGAATTTCTCATACAAAAATTTATACACATATGTTAATATGTATACATCTATATATATAAATATACATATCTATATATATACACACATATATGTATAAATATACATAAGTATACATATAAATAAAGCACTTTGTTGTTGTTAGGTGCCCTGAAGTCTGTTCTGACTTACAGGAGCCCTATATACAACAGAACAAAACAATGCCGGTCCTGCGCCATCCTCACAATCATTGTTATGTTTGATCCCATTGTTGCAGCCACTGTGTCCATCCTTCCCTTTGAGGGTCTTCCTCTTCTTTGTTAACCCTCCACTTTGCCAAGCATGGTATCACTATGCAGGGACTGTACCCTCCTGATAACATGTGCAAAGTACGTGAGAGGAAGTCTTGCCATCCTCAATTCTAAGGAACGTTCTGGCTGTACTTCTTCCAAGACAAATTTGTTTGTTCTTCTGGCAGCCCATGACATGTTCAGTATTCTTGCCAATGCTATAATACAAAGGCATCAAAACTTCTTCTGTGTTCCTTATTAATTGTCCAGTTTTTGCATACAAATTAAGCAATTGAAAATACCATGGGTTTGATCAGGTGCACTTAGTCCTCAAAGTGATATCTGTGCACACGGTTTTTTTTTTTTCTTCTAAGTATCAGTGTTTCAGTAATAAAGAAGTCCTGGTGGAACAAGGTTAAATGCTTGGCTGCTAACTGGAAGGTTCTCAGTTTGAACCCACCTAGCGACTCTGCAGGAGAAAGACCTGGCGATCTTCTCACTTAATGATTACAGCCTAGGAAACACTATAGGGCAGATTTACTCATGGGGTAGCTATGACATGAAAATCGACTGGAAGGCACTACCAATAATAAAAATCATTATTAATCTATTAATAAATTTAATAAGTGATCAGACAAAAAAAAATTATACACATTTGTTATGTGACATTAGTTGCAATTGCCACAATGTGACAGCACACTCCCCTTTTCCATCCCAGGTTTCCTATATCTTTCCAACCAGTTCCTGTCCCTTCCTGCCTTCTCATCTTGCCTCTGGACAGGAGCCACCCATTTGATCTCATGTATCTGACTAAACTAAGAAACACACTCCTCAGGAGTATTATTTTATGTTTTATAGTCCAGTCTAATCTTTGTCTGAAGAGTGGGCCTCGGGAATGGCTTCATTTCTGGGTTAACAGAGTGTCTGGGGGCCATAGTTTCCGGGGTTCTTCCAGTCTCTGTCAGAGTATTAAGTCTGGTCTTTTCAAGTGAATTTGAGTTCTGCTCCGCACTTTTCTCCCACTCTGTCAGGGAGTCTGTGTGTATTCAAATTATCACTCTCTTGGTTAGTAGCCAAATGCTTAAATTTGCATCACCCAAGGACTCTTACTTCTCTTACTGAACAAAAGACATTTATATTCATGTAATACCTATTAACATTCTACTGAACTGGGGTAGAATGCGCTTTGGTAAATGTGTATATTTATATATGTGTAGACTGTTGTATCTATTAGCTGCACTATATTATCTTCAAGCATTCTGCTCTGAACAATTTTGGTACATCAAGATAAAGGTTATGAGCACTTTTCTGAATATATAGTATGTTTTCAGTTTATGGTGTGCATGCTGTCTGTACCACCTGGAATCTCTGTACTTCTTTTCTGTGCAAAGCACATTTCTGTTTTTCCTGCAGGTCTAATTTCAATTTTATAGAACCTTCCCTGACACCTGTAGACATTCTGTGTACCAACTTTCCTGTAATCCCACACACTCTAACATCAACTTTACCACATTTAAAGGCATTATTTAGCTATATAATTCCATATATGTTTACATAATTATATATACCCTACACATTTCTCCCTGTAAAACAGAGTCTCTCTCATCATCTTTGTGTCCCCAGGAATTGTGCATATTACCTGGCAAATACAAGCTACACAAAAATGTTTGTTGAAAGAATGATGAATAGCTAAACATAGTTCCACAAAACTTATTCTATGGACAGAAAGATTAGAGTACATTTCATTTTTCAGTAATATTTCCAAAACTTAAACTTTCTCAGTGTTAATAATTTCAAAATAAAAAGCCACTAGATATCTCAATTTGTGTCATATCATAAATCAGAAAAGTCAAAATTTAATCATGTACTATGGCATAGTAGATAAAATATTGGATAAACTCAAACAACCAAAATAAAAAATGGATTTTAAGGTATCTGGTAGGGAGCCCTGGTGGCATAGTAAATAAGAACTTGGCTGTTAACTAGAAGGTCAGCAGTTCAAATTCACCAGCCCCTCTTTGCAAATCCCATGGGGCAGTTCTACTTTGTCCTATGGTAGTGTTTCATTTATTTGAAACAGAATTCATACAGTCATAGAAAGGATCAAACCCAAAACTCGTTGCCTTCCAGTAGATTCTGACTCATAGTGATGCTATAGGGCAGAGTAGAACTGTCCAATAGGGCTTCAAAGGCGTTCATCGTCAAAAAGAACACTTCAAGATCTATCCTGAAGTATAATGCTGTCAGTGATAGGATAATATCCACACCCCTACAAGGAAGACCAGTTAATATGACTATTATTTAAATTTACCCACCAACCACTAAGGCCAAAGATGAAGAAACTAAAGATTTTTACCAACTTCTGTGGTCTGAAATTGATCAAACATACCATCAAGATGCAGTGATAATTACCGGTGATTGGAATGTGAAAGTTTGAAACAAAGAAGGAGGATAGATAGTTGGAAAATATGGCCTTGGTGATAGAAACAACTCTGGAGATTACATGAGAGAATTTTGACGACCAACGACTTCTTCATTGCAACTACATTTCTTCAACAACATAAACAGAGAGTATACACGTGGACCTTGCCAGATGGAATACACAGGAATCAAAAACTGTGGAAAGAAAGGATGAAAAAGCTCGATGTCATCAGTCAGAACAAAGCCAGGGGCCGACAATGAACAGACCAACAATTGCTCATATACGAGTTCAAGCTGAAGTTGAAGAAAATTAGAACAAGTCCATGAGAGCCAAAGTATGACTTTGAGTATATACCACCTGAATTTATAGACCATATCAAGAATAGATTTTCTTCATTGAACACAAATGACCAAAAAACAGACGAGTTGTAGAATGACATCAAGGACATCATACATGAAAAAAACAAGATGTCATTAAAAAGACAGGAGACAAAGAAAAGACCAATAGAGATGTCAGAAGAGACTCTGGAAGTTGCTCTTGAATGTAGAGTAGCTAAAGCAAACTGAATAAATGATGAAGTCAAAGAGCTGAGCAGAATATTTCAAAGGGCAGCTTGAGAAGACAAAGTGAAGTATTATAATGAAATATGCAAAGATCTGCAGATAGAAAACCAAAAGGGGAGAACATGTTCTGCATTTCTCAAGCTGAAAGAACTGAAGAAAGAATTCAAGCCTCAAGCTGTGATATTGAAGGACTCTACATGGAAAATATTAAACGATGCAGGAAGCATTAAAAGAAGATGAAGGAAATACAGAGTTACTGTGCCAAAATTAATTGGTTAATGTTCAATCATTTCAAGAAGTAGCATATGATCAAGAACCCATGATACTAAAGAAAGAAGTCCAGGCTGCGCTGAAGGCATTGGTGAAACGCAAGGCTCCAGGAATTGACAGAATACCTACTGAGGTGTTTCAAGGAACTGATGAAGTACTGGAAGCACTCACTGGTCTATGACAAGAAATTTGGAACACTGCTACGTGGCCATCCGACTGGAAGAGATCAATACTTTTACCCCTTCCAAAGAAAGGTGAGCCAACAGAATGTGAAAATTAATGAACAGTATCATTTATATCACACACAAGTAAAATTTTGCTGAAAATAATTCAAAAGTGATTGCAGCAGTATGTTGGCAGGGAACTGCCATAAATTCAAGCTAGATTCATAAAAGAATGTGGAACAAGAAATATCATTGCTGATGTCGGATGCATCTTAGCTGAAAGCAAAGAATACTAGTGGAATGTTCACCTGTGCTTTATGGACTATACAAAGGCTTTTGACTACATAGATTATAACAAATGATGGATAACATTTTGAAGAATGGGAATTCCAAAACACTTAACTGTGCTCATGAGGAACCTGTACATAGACCAAGAAGCAGTCATTGGAACAGAACAAGGGAATACTACGTGATTTAAAGTCAAGAATGGTGTGCATCAGGGTTGTTTTCTTCACTGTACTTATTCAATTTTCTTGCTAAGCAAATAATCAGAGAAGCTGGACCATACGAAGAAGAAGGTGGTATCAGAATTAGAGTAAGACTCATTAACAACCTGTGATACACAGATGTTACAAAATTCCTTGCTGAAAATAAAGAGGACTTGAAGCACTTACTGAGGAAGATCAAAGACCATAGCCTTCCATATGGATTACACTTTAACATAAAAAAAAAAACAAAAATCCTCACAACTGGACCAATATGCAACATCATGATAAATGGAGAAAATATTAAAGTGGTCCAGGATTTCATTTTACTTGGATCAACAACACCCATGAAAGCATAAGTCAAGAAATCAAATGATGCATTGCATTGGGCAAATCTGCTGCAAAAGACCTCTTTAAAGTGTTAAAAAGCAAAGATGTCACCTTGAAGACTAAGGTGTACTTGACTGAAGCCATGTGTTTTCAATCACTTTATATGCATGTGAAAGCTAGACAGTGAACAAGGAAGACCAAAGAAGAATTGATGCCTTTAAAATATTGTGTTTGTGAAGAATATTGAATATATTATGGACGGTCAGAAGAATAAACAAATCTGTTGGAAGAAGTACAGCCAGAATGCTCCTTAAACCAAAAAACCCCTTCGCTCAGCTGTGTTACTTTCACTGATTTAATTATGTTCTGACTGTGTAACACTGCCTACATTTTTCATATCTAGAAATATTCCAAAACCAGTTTTTAAAAGGCCAGCAATATATATATATATGTAGAGGGTCAGGGAAAAAGGGGAAGACTCTTACACAGATGGATTGACACAGCAACTGCAACAATGAGCTCAAGCATAACAACGATTGTGGGGATGGCCCAGGACCCGGCCGTGTTTCTTTCTGTTGTGCATAGGGTCCCTGTGAGTTGGAAACAACTTGACAGCACCTAACAACAACAACAGAAGCAGCAGGTGGATTAGAACATCCCACCTTTTGGTTAGCAATCTAGCTCTTAACCGCTGTGCCACCAGTGCTCAGTTAATAGAACTGAGCCAAAACTTTTGAGTTCTAGTTATGATTTGGTATCTTCTTTGTTCTAACTTTTGAACATATCTTCTTATCTCTCACAATTTCATTTTTTTCATTGGTTAAAAAAAAAGTGAAACTTTAATGGCTACTTCCTTTGTTCATTCTGTGTGAAATTAGAGATGTATGTGTGTTTGTTTTTTAAAATTTATTTTTTTTGTAATATTTCAGATGCATAGAAGTCCCAATTCTTATAACTTTCAGTTGTTGTGGTTCTATATCTATTGCATTCACCACACTATGTGAGCCAATCTGAAATTTACAGAAATATTCAGCATATATTCCGTGTTCTCAAGACGTTTAAATTCTAGGACAAATAAAAATATATTCTACCAATTATTTTAGGCAGCACACCACTATCAAACACCAAATTCTAAGAAAAGAAAAATAGTTGTGTTGTTTATATAAAGGCCTAAATGAATGACATTGGACACTATATTCAGTATTTTGGTATTGAAGCCAGAGGAAACTCTTAATCTTATATGGTAGTTTGAATCATTTGGGATGATTTAGTAGCAATTTCCAGAATATCTGCGGACAGAACTTTGAAATTCAACCCAGGGAATATTGGTACTACAAATAGCTAAAGAAAGAGAGTAGAATTGTGTAGCCTTATCTGAAACACACTGATGTAAGAATATAGATCATAATACTACTTGTCTGAGGTAAGCTTATTTATCATTTACTGTGCTTCGTATTTCTAAAAGTACTGACTCTGGCCAGATAGTGCTAAAAGGCTGAGTAACATATATAATAAAGTTACACAAAATCACATTCTATTTAATGCCTAAAATGATAATCCTTTGAAAAGGAGTGTATGAATGTATCTTGGCAAAATCTAAACTTATGGTAGGTTTGATATTTTGCAGTAAAATTTTGGAATTTCCTTAAAATTTGGGAGCCTTTTTATTTATCCATCTCAAATAGTAGAAGAGACAATTTTAAAAAAAATATTCAGAATGGAATTTAAATAATATTTAAAACTTTATCAACTAGAGTGAGGACAGAAGTCCTCTTTGCACTAAAAAACCAAGCAGACAGTTTAAATGACAAGGAAAATATGACAGGGAACCAAAGCCATACTCCTTGAATGAAGCTATTCAACTTGATTTTAATCTAAACTGTTGAACCCTTCATAAACCCCTTCATCTTGGATGGGTTGATTATAGCAAATGAGCTGTTTGCCTGCAAAATAGGGAGAAAACTTGTCCTCGACTTAGCTGAGCAATTGACCTAGACATGACAATCGTAAAATATTCATGGGCCAAATGCCCAGAGCCACTAACATAAATCTTAGGTCTAATATGTGAACATTTGAGTAAACTGGTAGGTTGAGTCACTGAAAAGTTATCCTTCAGAAATATTTAGTATATTCAGAGAAAAAGCAGAGGAGGAGAGGTCAAGCTGACGGAGTATTCAGATGTTTCTGGTGGACCCTCTTACAACAAAGACCCAGAAAAAAACAAGTGAATTGATTATATGTGACAATCTGGGAGCCCTGAACATCAAAGGTAGAGTTGAGGAACCGGACTGAGTGGCAAGGGGAGGGAGAGATGATTTGGAAGCAGCGAGGAGTTGCCCAACCTGCCCTCGCAAGAGCCTGAGCCCTTCAGACCTGATCAGCTCTGGGGTGAGTGATGAGACAGGCAAGCGGCAGTGCTCAAGAGGTGCATTTTCCACATCGGGAGAGACTTAGCGCCAGAGAGTCTACACAGCCACGCAGAACCAATGAGAAGCAGCCCTCTATCAGTGAAAGATACGTACTTGCGTACGGCCTACCGTATGGATCAAAAACACCCCCCTTAGGGAAAAACCTCTCCATCATTTACCTCCCTGCTCCCTGCTCTACACTGGGTCCCAGACGGGCTTCAGAAACTGCCGACTCCCCTGGGCCAGAAGCAGAATCTGTCACATGCCCAGAGCCATTCTCTCTGCCTTGGAGAGTGAAGAAATTAACAAATGGGGGGAAAATAAACTGTCATCTCCCCTAAGCCAAGAACTCAGTGTAGGCACAGCTCCTTTGCCTAGGCAGAGGCATAAGGGATTGACGGCCTTTGCATGCCTTTCCCCCTGAAGAGACTTGTGTGGGCCCATTTCAACAGCGTATACCCTCATTACCACAGTACAACACGGTATATACCAGAACTCTAACTTCAACTGTTTCAGCTGTGAAGTGGCAGGTTCTTGACATTTGACACTGCTTTGCCCATTAAGCAGGCTCATCACCTAGCCACATCAGGCGCCTGAGCACTGGTGGCTCCACCCACACCACCTAGCCACCTGTAATAGGGTCCCATGAATAAGAGGCACCCCCTAGTCTTTACAGCTAACAGCATTAGATGCTGAGAGTCCAGCTGCAAAACTCACCAACATACACACTCTAGGGAAGAGGGACATGCCTTCCTCCTGGATACTTGGGGGCGGCTGTCAGCCGCCTGCCTTGCTCAGAGTGTGTCCCCCTGTTGCAGCCAGATGCCTGTGCCTACACTAATCACCCATGCTTGTCTACGACTGTAGGTGAGAGCCTACACCACACACATGGTGACTATCTACCTGGGCAACTGAGCTGAATCCATACAGAAGTGGGCAGACTCCTGAGCACATATGCCTAGTAACAGATCTAACCACCTGACGACAGGACATTAGAGCTTCAAAGGTGCCAATAATCAAACTATCTCACCCAAGCAGCCTATTTGGGCATACCAAAACAAAACAAGAAGCTAGGACACAGTAAGCAAACAAAAAATAAATAAATATAATAACTTATTGATGGCTCAGAGAAAACAGTCATTATCAAATCACATAAAGAGGAAATCCACAATGGCTTCAGCAAGCTCCAAAAATAAAGAACCTAGAAATTTTCCAGAGGAAGAAAATTTCTTAGAATTACCAGAGGCAGAATACAAATGATTAATACACAGAACTCTTCAAGAAATTAGGAAGGAAATCAAGTAAAATGAAAAACATGCAATAGAGGAAATTAAAAAGATTAGAGAAAAATATAATGACAAATTTAACAGGCTTCAAGAATCCATAGAGAGACAGCAATCAGCAACCAAGAAGATTAACAATAAAATTTCAGAATTAGATAACTCAGTAGAAAGACATGGGAGCAGAACTGAGGCAATGGAAGTCAGAATTAGTAAGATTGAAGATAAAGCACTTCACACCAACTTATTTGAAGAAAAATCAGATAAAAGTATTAAAAAAATGATGAAACTCTAAGAATTATGTGGCACTCTATCAAGAGGAATAAAATACCAGTGATTGGAGTACCAAAACGGGGGGGATAACAGAAAATACAGAGAGAATTGTTGAGGATTTGTTGGCAGAAAACTTCCCTGATATGGTGAAAGATGACAAAATATCTATCCAAGATGCTCATCGAAATCCACATAAGGTAGATCCCAAAAGAAAGTCACCAAGACATATTATAATCAAATTTGCCAAAACCAAAGATAAAGAGAGAATTTTAAGAGTGGCTAGGGATAAACAAAAAGTTATCTACAAAGGAGAATCAATAAGAATAAGCTCAGACTACTGAGCAGAAACCATGCAGGAAAGAAGGCAATGGGATGACATATATAAAGACTTAAAGGAAAAAATCTGCCAGCAAAGAATTATATATCCAGCAAAACAGTCTCTCACCTATGATGACGAAATTAGGGCATTTCCAGGTAAACAGAAGTTTATGTAATTTGCAAAAACCAAACCAAAATTACAAGAAATAGTAAAAGAAGTCCTCTGGTTAGAAAATCAGTAACATCAGATCACAACCCAAGACTAGAACACAGGACAGAGCAGCCAGATATCAACCCAGATGGGGAAGTCACAAAAGTAAATCAAAGCTAAAACACTGAAAATAAGGAAACAGATGTCAGTAGCTAAAAGATGACAGCATTAAAGCAAAAAAGAGGGACTTAAAAAAATGTAGACATAGACTTTTCATATGGAGAGGAAGTCAAGGAACTATAAACAAATAAAAAACTGGTGTAAACTTAGAAAAAGAGAGGTAAATATTAAGGTGACCACAAAGGAAACTAAAAATCCTACAAGTTAAAATAAAAAACTAGAAAAATATAAAGACTCAGCAAACACAAAAACAACAATGAAAAAGATGAAAAGAAAATACATAAAGAAAAACAACTAAGCACAGAAAATTAAGTGGAACAAAAAAACTGTGAACAACACACAAAAAAAGACATCAAAATGACAGCACTAAACTCATACCTATCAAAAATTACGCTGAATGTAAATGGACTAAATGTACCAATAAAGAGACACAGAATGGCAGATTGGATCAAAAAACACAATCCATCTATATGCTGCCTACAAGAGACGCACCTTAGACGTAAGACAGAAAAAAACTAAAAATCAAAAAATGGAAAAAATATATCAAGCAAACGACACTCAAAAAAGAGCAGGAGTGGCAATATTAATCTCTGACAAAATAGACTTTAAAGAAAAATCCACCACAAAGGATAAGGAAGGACACTATATAATGATTAAAGGGTGAATACACCAGGAGACCATAACTATAATAAATAATTATGCATCCAATGGCAGGACTCCAAAATACATAAAACAAACTCTAACAGCACTGAAAAGACAGATAGACCGCTCCACAATAGGAGTAGGGGACTCCAACACACCACTTTCGGTGAAGGACAGAACATCCAGAAAGAAGCTCAACAAAGACAGGGAAGATCTAAATGCTACAATCAACCAACTTGATTTCATAGACATATACCCAACACTCCAAACAACAGCAGCCAAGTACACTTTCTTTTTCAACACACATGGAACATACTCCAGAATAGACCACATATTAGGCCATAAACAACCTTAACAAAATCCAAAAGCATCGAAATATTACAAAGCATCTTTTCTGACCATAAAGCCATAAAATTAGAAATCAACAACAGAAAAAGAAAGGGGGAAAAAAAAATCAAACACATAGAAACTGAAAAACACCTTGCTCAGAAACTACTGGGTTATAGAAGAAATTAAGATGGAATAAAGTAATTCATAGAATCAAACGAGAATGAAAACATCCTACCAGAACCTTTGGAACATAGCAAAAGCAGTGCTCAGAGGTCAGCTTAATAGTAGTAAATGCACACATCCAAAAAGAAGAAAAGGCCATAATCAAAACATTAACCCTACAATTGGAACAAGTAGAAAGACAGCAGCAAAAAAAGCCCTCAGGTGCCAGAAGAAAGGAAATAATAAGAATTAGAGCAGAATTAAATGAAATAGAGAATAGAAAAACAATTGAAAGAGTTAAC
>NW_004444060.1:1295181-1309969 GCF_000243295.1 Trichechus manatus latirostris | reverse complement strand
ATCAATATATATCAAAAAAAATAATTCACCATGATCAAGTGGGATTTATACCAGGTATGCAGGGATGGTTCAACATTAGAAAAACAATCAATGTAATACATCACATTAATAAAACAAAACATAAGAACCACATGATCTTATCAATTGATGCAGAAAAGACATTTGACAAAGTCCAACACCCATTCATGAGAAAAACTCTCAACAAAATAGGAATAGAAGGGAAATTCCTCAATATAATTAAGGGCATCGATACAAAGCCAACAGCCATCATCATCCTAAGTGGAGAGATTTTGAAAGCATTCCCCTTGAGAACGGGAACCAGACAAAGATGCCCTTTAACACCACTCTTATTCAACATTGTGCTGGAGGTCCTAGGCAGAGCAATCAGGCTAGAAAAAGAAATAAAGGGTATCCAAATTGGTAGGTAAGAAGTCAAAGTATCTCTATTTGCAGATGATATGATCTTATACACAGAAGACCCCAAAGAATCCACAAGAAAACTACTGGAACGAATAGAAGATTTCAGCAAAGAATCAGGACACAGGATAAACATACAAAAATCATTTGCATTCCTCTACACCAACACAGAACTTCAAAGAGGAGACCACCAGATCAAAACCACTTACAATAGCCCCCAAGAAAATAAAATACTTAGGAATAAATCTAACCAGAGATGTAAAAGACCTATACAATGAAACTACAAGACTCTACTGCAAGAAACCAAAAGAGACCTGCAAAGTGGAAAAACATACCTTGCTCATGGATAGGTAGACTCAACATTGTGAAAATGTTTCAATTCTACCCAAAGAGATATACAGATACAATACAATCCCGATCCAAATTCCACCAGCATTTTTTAATGAGATGGAGAAAAAAAATCACCAACTTCATATGGAAAGGGAAGAGGTCCTGAGTAAATAAAGCATTACTCAAGAAGAAGAACAAAGTGGGAGCCTCACACTACCTGATTTTAGAAACTGTTATACCGCCACGTTAGTCAAAACACCTGGTACTGGTACAACAACAGATATGTAGACTAATGGAACAGAATTGAAAATCCAGACATAAATTCATCCATCTACGAGCAGCTGATATTTGACGAAAGCCCAAAGTCCATTAATTGGGGAAAAAACAGTCTCTTTAACAAACGGTGTTGGCACAACTGGATATCCATCTACAAAAAACTGAAACAAGACCCATACTTCACACCATGAACTCAAAATGAACTCAAAATGGATCAAAGACTTAAATATAAAATCAACAATGATAAAGATCATGGTAGAAAAATAAGGACAAGGCCAGGAACCCTAATACATGGCATAAACACAATACGAACCATAAGCAACAGAAGAGAGACAAGATAACTGGGAGCTCCTAAAAATCTAATATTTATGCTCATCAAAGACTTCACCAAAAGAGTAAAAAGACAACCTACAGACTGAGAAAAGGTTTTTGGCTACGACAAATCTGATCGGCGTCTAATCTCTAAAATCTACAAGATACGACAAAACCTCAACAAAAAGACAAATAACCCATTTAAAAAATGGCTAAAGGATATGTACAGGCACTTGCTCAAAGAAGATATTTAGGCAGCTAACAGACACATGAAGAAATGATCATGTTCATTAGCCATTAGAGAAATTCAGATCGAAACTACAATGAGATATCATCTCACCCCAACAAGGCTAGCATTAATCCAAGAAACACAAAATAATAAATGCTGGAGAGGTTGTGGAGAAACTGGAACACTTATACACTGTTGGTCAGAATGTAAAATGGTACAACCACTTTGGAAATCGATTTGACACTTCCTTAAAAAGCTAGAAATAGAAGTACCATACAATCCAGCTCTCCCGCTCCTTGGAATATATCCTAGAGAAATAAGAGCCATCACATGAATAAATATATGCACACCCACGTTCATTGCGGCACTGTTCGCGATAGCAAAAACATGGAAACAACCTAGGTGCCCATCAACAGGCAAATGGATAAACAAATTATGGTATATCCACTTAATGGAATACTACGCAAAGATAACAATGATGAAGCCGTGAAACATAACATGGAGGAAGCTGGAGGTCATTATGCTGAGTGAATTTAGTCAGTCACAGGAGGACAAATATTGTATAAGACCACTATTATAAGAAATCAAGAGAAGGTTTAAACACAGAAGAAAACATTCTTTGTTGGTTACAAGGGTGGGGAGGGAGGGGGAAGTTTATTTACTAACTAGATAGTAGATAAGAATTATCTTAGGTGAAGGGAAGGACTGCACACACTACATGGGAAGTCAGCACAACCGGACTAAACCAAAGCTAAGAAGTTTCCAGAATACAATCAAACACTTTGAGGAACAGAGTAGTAGGGTAGGGATCTGAGGACCATGTTTTCTGAGGACATCTCAGTTATTTGGCATAACAAAGCTTAATAAGAAAATGTTCTACATCCAACTTTGGTGAGTGGCATCTGGGGTCTTAAAAGCTTGCAAGCGGCCATCTAAGATGCATCAATTGGTCCCAAACACCTGGAGTAAAGGAGAATGAAGAACACCAAAGACACAAGGAAAGTAGTAGCCCAAGAGACAGGGGAACATAAACCAGGGACTTTATCAGCCTGAGACCAGAAAAACTAGATAGTACCCAGCTACCACCAATGACAGCCCTGACAGGGAACACAACACAGAGTCCCAGATGGAGCAGGAGAAAGTTGGGGTGCAGAACTCAAATTCTAGTAAGAAGACCAGACTTAATGATGTGACTGAGACTGGAGGATCCCTGGAAAGCATGGCCCCTGGATTCTCTATCAGCCCAGAAGTAAAACAATTTCTGAGGCCAGCTCTTCAGACAGGGATTGGACTGGACTGTGGGATATAAAGTGATACTCCTGAGGAGTGTGCCTCTTAGCTCAAGTAGATACAAGAGACTAAATGGGTGGCTTCTGTCCACAGTTGAGATGGAAAGGCAGAGGGTTATGAGCTGGTTGAATGGATATGACAAATCAGAGGTAGAAAGCAGGAGTGTGCTGTCACAATATGGAGAGAGCAATTAGTGTCACATAACAATGTATGTATAAATTTTTGTATGGGAGACTAACATGAAATGTAAACTTCATTTAAACTACAACAATTAAAAAAAAAAGAGAAAAGGAAAACAGTAAATTCTCTCGTTCAAAATTAGCCTGCAACCACATAAACCATAATTATTGAAACTATATGAATAGCTTCCTAATAAATAAAAATTAGTGCTCAAAAACAAGAAATTACTGATACAACCACAAGCTATTATGAAACTAGAAAAATATTGATATGAAATGCAGAGCAGAAATTTTGAAAATGTAAAATATAAGTATTGACAAAACCATAAACGAAGGGGTGGAAGGTGGATTAAACACATTCAACAAGATAATTTGTTAATTGAAATACAGAAAAAATGAAATAAATCATAATACAATACAAGGAGAAACATAGACTGGAAATAGATAGTGAAGTTAAAATGTTCTTATAAAAATTTTAGGTAAACGTCTAAAACTAATTCAAAAAGAAAGAATGGAGAGGATGAGTAAGAGACAATATTTTAAAAAATTAATGGCTAGGATTATCTAAAATTGAATAGAATCATGATTCACCAGTTTTAAAACACAAGAATTATTAACTGAGATTGATGTTAAATTCATTAAGCTAGGACACAGTCTTTGGTTCAAAGATCCAAGAGCGTTCAATTGCATCTACAATTATACATGTTCTCTTGTTCAGTTTTTCTTTTTTTCGGATGAAAGAAATGTAAAAGTAACAATAATATAAATAATAATTTTATCAAATCCTCCTAACTTTTTATAAGATGTTAGAAAAACTCAAACTTAGTGAAAAAACAGTATGATTACTAGACTGAGTAAAATATTCAGAGGAGAAAGATAATAAGCTTCATGATGAAAAGTCGCATTTGGAAGTGCCCTAAATACATAAGTTGTAGTTAAAAGTCATCTTCTGGCATCCACAGAAGAAAGGGAACGTGTATGAAAAATAGTATGCTGATTGCAGTATATATGCTATTTCTTAAAAATTACTTATTAAAATTGTATTACTGTAATATCATTTTTGGAAATTATTCTTTAAGAGAAATGCACTTATCTGTTATTTCATTCTTTAGTTATGGGTTGAAAACTTGTACAAGTTCTTTGGTGCAAAAAGACCAAACTAAAATGGATTTTATATTTATGTATAGGGGAAAGAAGACTGGTATGTAGTAGGGGACTAAGACGTATGATAATATCAGTATAACAATCAAGGTGGAAAATGAGGTGCATTATGAACAATGCAAAGTCAAGAGCAATTAATAAATAATTAAAATATATCAAAATGTGAACTTGACTTACCTCTGAATGGTATGATTATAAAATATATTTTATGTCTGCATGGCACTCGATTTTTTCTTTTTTCTTTTTCAGTGTTCATTATTAAACCTAATACCACAAATATGCATTAAAAAGTATTTCCCAACCTCCAGATATGATTCACAGACCCAATGATATGCAATTCAATCTATTGCTGAACAGTGATTTTTTTTTTTTTTTACTGTGGTAACAAAACATTTGCCATTTTAACACTTTTTACACATACAAATCAGTGATACTGTGTTCATCATGTTGTGCCACAATCACCACTATACCTGCTGATGAACAATGTATTTTAACAGTCTCCTGACACCAATTAGTACTAAGCATTACTAATACGAGCCAGTGAGAGGACATTACAAAGTTGTTTGCTTTACCACTATGTGGTAATTTAGTACTTGATTGAGAACAAATTTTTGAAAGGGATTAAATAAACTATTGAAATTTGGAAGCATGTTTTCCTAAAAAGTTCATTTGAATCCATTTTCGGTTGTGGTATTTATTTCCCAACCCACTGCGATCGAGTAGATTCCCACCCATAGTGACTCTATAGGACAGAGTAAAACTGCTTAATAGGGTTTCAGAGGCTGTAAATCTTTAGAGGAGCAGACTGACGCATCTTCTGCCACAGAGTGGCTGGTGGGTTTGAACCACCGACATTTTGGTAGCAGCCAAGATCTTCAACCAGTGCCCCACCAGGGCTACTATATTTATTACAGTGTAATCTTAATAATCACTGTTGCTGTTGTTGTTGTTGTTAGCTGCCATCGAGTCGGTTCCGACTCATAGCAACCCTATGCACAACAGAACAAAACACTGCCTGGTCCTGCGCCATCTTCACAATCATTGTTATGTTTGAGACCATTGTTGCAGTAACTGTGTCAATCCATCTTGTTTAGGGTCTTCCTGTTTCTCACTGACCCTCTACTTTACCAAGCATGATGTCCTTCTCCAGGGACTGATTCTTCCTGATAATATGTCCAAAGTATGTGAGATGTAGTCTCATCATCCTTGCTTCTAAGGAGCATTCTGGTTGTACTTCTTCCAAGACAGATTTGTTCTTTCTTTTGGCAGTCCATGGTATATCCAATAGTCTTTGCCAACACCACAATTCAAAGGCATCAATTCTTCTTCGGTCTTCCTTATTCATCTTCCAGCTTTAGCATGCATATGAGGCTATTGAAAACACCCTGGCATGGGTCAGGCCCACGTTAGTCTTCAAGGTGACATCTTTGCTTTTCAAAACTTTAAAGAGTTTTTTTGCAGTAGATTTGTCCAGTGCAATGCATCTTTTGATTTCTTGACTGCTGCTTCCATGGGTGTTGATTGTGGATCCGAGTAAAATGAAATTCTTGACAATTTCAATCTTTTCTCCATTTATCATGTTGTTGCTTATTGGTCCAGCTGTGAGGATTTTTGTTTTCTTTATGTTGAGGTGTAATCCATACTCAAGGCTATGGTCTTTGATCTTCATCAATAAATGCTTCAAGTTCTCTTCATTTTCAGCAAGCAAGGTTGCATCATCTTCATAACATTGTTAATGAGGTTCTTCAAATTCTGATGCTCTGTTCTTCATATAGTCCAGATTCTCAGATTATTTGCTCAGCATACAGATTGAATAGGTATGGTGAAAGGATACAACCCTGTCACAGATCTTTCCTGATTTTAAACCATTAAGTTTTCCCTTGTTCTGTCCAAACAACTGCCTCTTGATCCATGTACAGTTTCCTCATGGGCACAATTAAGTGTTCTGGAATACCCATTCTTTGCAATGTTATCCATAATTTGTTATGATCCACACAGTTGAATGCCTTGCACAGTCAATAAAACATAGGTAAACATCTTTCTGATATTCTGACACGGGCAATGATATCTCTGGTTCCAAGACCTCTTCTAAATCCAGCTTGAATTTCTTGCAGTTCCCTAATGATAAACTACTGCAACCTCTTTTGAACTTCTGGAAAGAATGAACCAATGAAAACCTTATGAATAGCAGCTGAACATTGTCTGATACAGTGCCGGAAGATGACACCCTTAGCTTGGAAGGCACTCAAAATATGACTGGGGAAAACTGCCTCCCCAGAGTAGTCTGCCTTAATGACGTGGATGGAGTCAAGCTATCGAAATCTTCATTTACTGATGTGGCATGACTCAAAATGAGAAGAAGCAGTTGCAAACATCCATTAATAATTGAAACATGGAATGCACAAAGTATGAATCTAGGAAATCTGGAAATCTTCAAAAATGAAATGGAACACATAAACATTAATATCCTAGGCATAGTGAGCTGAAATGGACTGGGACTGGCCATTTGAATCAGACAGTCATATGGTTTACTATGCAGAGAATGATAACTTGAAGAGGAATGGCATTACATTCATAGTCAAAAAGAAAATTTCAAGATCTATCCTGAAGTACAACACCGTCAGGATGGGATAATATCCATACGCCTACAAAGAAGACCAGTTAACACAAATATTATTCAAATTCCTGCACTAACCACTAAAGCCAAAGACGAAGAAACTGAAGATTTTTACCAACTTTTGCAGTCTGAAATTGAGCAAACATGCACTCAGGATGTATTGATAATTACTGGTGATTGGGTTGGGAAAGTTGGAGACAAAGAAGAAGGATCAGTAGTTGGAAAATATGGCCTTGGTGATAGAAATGATGCCAGAGATCATATGATAGAATTTTGCAAGACCAACAACTTCTTCATTGCAAATGTCTTTTTTTAACAATATAAATGGTGACTATACATGTGGACCTCGCCAGATGGAATACACAGGAATCAAATCGAGTACATCTGTGGAAAGAGATGATGGAAAGCTAATAATTACTGCGTATTAAATAAAAAAGAGATCTTTAGTTTTACCTTACAAGGTAATTTAAGGCTAAAATTAAAATTATTTTGTGGAAGTTTTTTGTAAAATATAAAATATTGTATTTATTGAACCATAATAAAAATTGTGAACCATAATAAAAATTGTGAAAGAAGTGGGATAGTCATACAAAGACAGACTAAAATTCAATAATTTTCCATCTGAGATGGATTAAAGGGTATGTTTAGAGTCTATACAAACATGAACAATATATTCATATTCTAGAATATTAGTTGCATTATAATAAATATCATGCCTCATAACCCTCCATGTCTGAAAATCTTATGCCTCTATGACCCTATGATTTAGAAAGAAATAATGAGTGAAACAATAATTTTATATAGTTTGACCATATGAAGAGATGACTGGTCAGTACTGAATTACTCAGGGAAAACAATATGTTTTGATATTTGTATCTAGATTTTGGCATTGAGATCATTAATATAAAAAGTGACCTTTAAACCTTCAATGAGATTATCTAATTAGTTTTGTTCTTCCACACCAATCATAAACTCCCTAAGCAAGTATAGTATGTTTAGTTCAATTTTATATAAGCCAAAACATGATATCATGCTCATCCAAAGGCACCTGAAAATTAGTGGAAAGCATATTTCTCCTTAACTCTTCCTGAGCATTTCCAAAAGTACTGCCTCCCATTTATTCAGCAAAAGTTCTTCACTGTGTACCACTCCAATCTTCCCATCTTGAATTGATTCCACTAATCCTGGGATGGCACCATTTTTATGATGATGTCTCTGTCTGGTCACAAACAGTACTCCTGGTCTCCAAGAGAAGGATACTCTGTGCTACTTTGCCTGCACTGTGGGTTTGAATCTTTCCTGAATTCTATATTGTCCAAGCGACAGTAAGGCATTAAACTTAATAGCATTTTAAACAAATATTTTGGAGATAATTGCAAAAAGAAAATCCCTAGTTGTGTTTGTTTCTTTCTTGTTTTGGTTTAAGTGTACTTTCAAAATGATTGTCGATGCAGGACTTCTAATCATAAAGATTAAAAATCAACATTCTAAATTCAGTATTTTTGTTAAAGTATTTTGCTTATGGATTACTCACATATACATGATTAAAAGTTTTGACCAAAATATTTGAATAATATTCTGCACACACACTTCATTCTATAAAAGTTTTTTTTTTTTTAATTTCCTATAACAAAGCCAAAGCATGCATATTCTCCCCCACACCCCCACCACCCTACATTCTCACAGAATAGCACAGCTCTGAAAACATTTGGAATAGAGGAGTTGAGTATACCACAGAAGGAATTCTGTCAAAAAAGTGTATGAGGGAAAAGGGAACATCTTATTCCTTGAAATAATACAATAGCTTATGTAAAAAGTAAATTAGAACTAAGAAATGTTTTTGATGACAACTTTCTATTTAGCATTTGTATGTCTTGCCATTACTATCAAAGGGACTCAATTCTCACTAATATAGAAAGCTTACAACAGAGCTAACAGGGTATTTTCATTGAATCAACGTCATAACTCTAGTTTTTTGAGTAAATGTGGTCATAGGCGCATAGTCCAGATATAGACTTATTGGTATGGACTTACTTGGTGTGATGGCTAAGACTGTGTGTTAACTTGACTGCACCATGATTCTCAGTGGTTTGGCAATTATGACATAGTTTGGCACCTATGTAATGATGTAATCACCTTCATAATGAGATCTGATAAAATGTAATCACTTCCATGATGAGATCTGTTATGAGCACCTGATCAGTTGAAAGAGAGTTTCCTTGGGGGTGTCGCCTGCATCCAAGATAGGTGAACTTTTTGGCAAAGTTGAAGGGCTTTTGCTCACTCTGGATCCTAGAGCTGACTCCTGTTCATCTGACCTCTGGTTCTTATGACCTGAGCCAACAGCTTGCCTGCCCATTTTGGGATTAGTCAGCCGAGCAGTCTGTGAGCCAGCAGCCTGTCAGTTTACCTGTCAATCTTGAGATTTGTTGGCCTCCGTAGACTGTGAAACAGAGGCTTGCTGTCTAACCTGCCGATCTTGGGTTCCCCAGCCCCTGCAGCTGCATAGTTAGGAGAAGCCTCCAGTCTGACGTACAGGCTTGGGACTTTCCAGCCTCTACAACTGTGTGAGCCATTTCCTTGATATAAATCTCTCTCTCTGTGTGTGTGTGTGTGTGTGTGTGTGTGTGTGTGTGTGTGTCTATGCTTCACCGATTTTGCTTCTCTAGAGAATCCAGACTAAGACATATGGATATAGTGATATTTAAGGCTTGGGTATTGCTGGGGATATCTTTATTCTACCTTCATAGGAGCAGAAATTCCTTTCATGGAGAATAATGAAGGGATAGATACCACACGGATATGCCTTGGAAGAAAGGTCTGGTGATCTGCTTCTGAAGGATCACAGCCTTGAAAACCCTGTGGAACACAGTTCTACTCTGCCTACATGGGGTACACAGGATTCAGAACCATCTCGTGCCAACTAACACCAATACAATCTTAGGCTTTAAATTCAAGTGTTTCTCCTTACACCATCAATTGATATCAGATTTAGAGATGAGTATCTCCCTTGATAGTTAGAAGGCTAGTCATTACACATTGAAGTCAATATAGGATTCATTGCTCGTAGAGGTACTTTTAACACTCCTTTCTCTTCCTCTTTTATCTTTCAGAGTGGTTGGAAGAAATTTAGAAAAGGATTGTACTAAATCAGATCAAAGCCTGGGGCTGAGTAGACCGTTGATTTGTTACTTTCCTAAACAGATCCCTGTGTCAGGCCCTGCCAGTGCACTCTGTAGTAACAAGCTGGAATGTAATGTGAATGCAATAGCCTTTTCACTCATTGTAAACGAAGTGCTGTTTGTTTCCTGACAAATTCTCTAACCTTAATCATGCCTCAAAGTCTGTATTACAGTACTGGAACTCAATAATCTGCCAAAATCACTGCAGCATTATATTTTTTGAGTACTCAAAGAGCTGAAGAAATGGAATTTCTTCAATCTGCAGCAGGTTCTAGAGTTTCTTTTCTTTGGTAATTGACATCGTTGCAGAAATTTAGTGTAGTACAGTAACCAAAATCAAACGTCTTTCTTCTTCGTGTAGAAGAATGTACCTCATAAAAAAATCCTTAATTTCTGATTGATCACCTTTCATAGATGCAAATGGCCTCAACATGCCCATATCCCTAGTGGCATATCTAGACTCACCAACAGTCAGGCAAATGCAGCCACTGTGTCCCCCTCACTCCAGAGGTTATGATTCAGTTATTTTTAATAACTCAGACCTAAAATGCCCAATGATGATGCCATAAGAAAAAACAAACAAAATACAAGTAATAAAAAACCAGAACAAAGATCTCTAAAAATTACATTTGAGTTTAAGAAGAAATCTTAATTAATGTAATAATAGGAAATCTATATAGAAGAAATCTACATAGTAAGGTAAAACTTTAGTTACTGCTTGATTACAGACAGAAAGACATATTGTTAACCATAACAAGTCAAAAGAGTCAAAATAACTTTTTTTAGTAAAGTAAACGTTAGGTATGCTCCACAATGTAAGAACCAGAAAATGAAAATACTTTGTGTTAATATTCAAGGTTAATATTTTGAATTAGGAGTAACATTAAAAACTTATTTTATTTTTGATTTTCTTGTTGTATAGTCTGTGAATACTCATATAAACTAAAAATAATAATCAGTTTTCTTTTAATTGATTCCCAGGGCTGTAAGATATGAATACCATAAAGGAAAGTGACAACAATGCTAACTATTCCATAAATCTAGGTCACTCAAGATTTAAACCACTGTGGGGGAAAAGCCACTACCAAATAAATTTAGAGGCTCAAGGAGAACAAATCCCAAAGGTTGGTTCCCAGTAGGAAGAATAAAAAAATTGCAATGGATTTTGGGAAGTTCAATTATAGGAACAGACAACAAGAGGTTTTCAGCCAAATTGAAACTAATTCAGTTTGTTATAGAGGAAAAAGGCAGTGGCGCAGATAACATCAGTTTGAAACCGAAAGTTGTTGCGTTAGGAGAGACACTAACAAATGGGCTTTATAGTTTGAGCTCTAAGGAAACAAAGAGGATAGTGATAAAGAGAGAAACAAAGAAAAGGACAAAATTATATTCTACCATGCTGTACGGCTAATACAGTAAATTGGAACTACACAGGTAATACATCGAATAGTTGCTATAGCAGATTCTCTGATCAGTATAAACAAATGGCAATAAAAAAATAAACCAGAGGCATAAAAAAGAATTGCTAGAATATGGCTCAGGAATAAATAGAGGCCAGACAAATAAGAATATGTGTATTCTAGATAGAATAAAACAAAGGTCTACTAATCAGTATTACGGCACTCCCTCATTTATTTGGGTCTAGGTGCAAATTCCATGCTAATGTGTTTCTAGTCTACATCTCCGTTACTAACATTACCCTAGATCTGTGATTGTAGACTTACGGATTCCAAAGTAATGTGTAATAAGAAACATAATAATTTCTTAAGTATGTTTAAAAAGAAAGGACGATATAAGCAGATAAATATTTTAGAAAACACTGGGATAATGTAGAAAAATGATGAGTTTTTTTTTTTTTTTTTTTTTTTTACATTTAGAATCTAAAACTATCGGCTCCAAATAATTTTAAATATTCTAAACACACTTTTAAAATAAGATCAATGTTATGACAGAAAAATAACACTACTTTTTATTCTGTTAGATGAATAACATTTGTTTGGATCTACAGAAAAGGGAATTTCACAAGATTGAATCTAATACACTATGCTATACTATGTGATACCGTGAGTAAACATGATAACGCTTTTTCCAATCTTTTATTTCTGAGTTGTTGTTTTAGTATGTGTGTCTGAGTATGGTTGTGTTTAAGTAGAAATTTACTTGTGTGCAAGGGAATATAAAATGTTGTTGTTAGGTGGCATTAAGTCCGCTGCATCTCAGAAACACCCTATATACAACAGAACAAAACACTACCCGGTACTGTGCCATCCTCACAATCGTTGCTACTTTTGAGCTCATGGCTGCAGCCACTGTGTCAATCCATCTCATTGAAGGTCTTCCTATTTCTCTTTTTTAAAATATGATCCTCTACTTTACCAAGCATGATGTCTTTTTCCAAGGACTGGTCCCTCCTGATAATATGTCCAATGTACATGAGACGAAGTCTGGCCATCTTCACTTCTAATGAGCATTCTGGCTGTAATTCCTCCAAGACAGCTTTATTCATTCTTCTGGAAGTCCATGTATATTCAGTATTGTTCAAGAACACCTTAATTCAAATACATCAATTCTTCTTCAGTATTCTTTATTCATTGTCCAGCTTTTAAATGCATAAAAGGCAATTGGAAATAGCAAGGCTTGGGTCAGGGGACCCTAGTCCTCAAGGTGATATCTTTGCTTTTTACTACGTTAAAGAGGTCTTTTGTAGTGAATTTGCTCAGTGCAATACATCATTTGATTTCTTGACTGATGCTTCCATGGACATCGATTGTGGAATCAGATAAAATGCAATCTTTGACAACTTCAATATTTTCTCCATTTAATAAAATGTTGCTTATTGGTCTATTTGTGAGGATTTTTATCTTCTTTATGTTGAGGTATGATCCATACTAAAGGCTGTAGTCTCTGATCTTCATCAGTGACTGCTTTCAGTCCTCTTCACTTTCAGCAAGCAAGGTTGTATCATCTGCGTATCACAGGTTGTTAATGAGTCTTCCTCCAATCCTGATTCAGTGTCCTTCATATAGTCCAGCTACCCGGATTATTTCCTCAACATACAGATTGAATAAGTATGGTGAAGGATACAATCTCGACACACATCTTTCCTGACTTTAAACCATAAGAATCCCCTTGTTCTGTTCCAATGACTGCCTTTTGGTCTATGTACAGGTTCTGCATGAGCACGATTAAGTGTTCTGAAATTCCCATTCTTTGTAATGTTATCCATAATTTGTTATGATCCACACAGTCAAATACCTTTGCATAGTCAATAAAACACAGGTAAACATCTTTCTGGGATGCTCTGCATTCAGCCAAGATCCATCTGACATCAGCAATGATAGCTCTCATTCCACATCCTCTTCTGAATCTGGTGTGAATTTCTGACAGTTCCCTGTTGATGTACTGATGCAACCTTTTTAATTATCTTAAGCAAAATTTTACTTGTGTGTGATATTAATGATGTTATTCAATAATTTCTGTGTTCCGTTGGATCACTTTTCTTTGAAATTGGCACATATATGCATCTCTTCCAGATAGGTGGCGATGTAGCAGTCTTCCAAGTTTCTTGGCATAGACGACTCAGTATCTCCAACACTGTATCTGTTTGTTGAAACACTCAGTTAGTATTCCTTCAGTTCCTGGATCCTTGATTTTTGCCAATGTCTTCAGTGAAGCTGGAGTTTGTCAATCAATACCATTACTTCTTGATCATATGCTACCTCCTGAAATGGCTGAACATCAACCAACGTAACGATAGAGAAGTAGTCATCTTAAGAGCAATTAAGGTGATGACAGCTAAAATTTTAATAAACCTGAATAGCTAAGTGTATCAATTTAGAGCAGTGGTTCTCAGCTAAGGGAAACTTTGCCACGCAGAGGACATCTAGCAATTTCTGCATACATTTCTGGTTGTCACAACTGAGGGTGAAGTTGTTGTGGAAATACACTACGGTGACCCCCCAATGAGCTATACCCTTGTATTACCGTCACCATCACCTTTTAAAGTGTTAAAAATTAAAGGTGTCACTTTGAGGACTAAGGTGCACCTGACCCAAGCCATGGTATTTTCAATAGCCTCACATGCATGCAAAAGCTGGACAATGAATAAGGAAGACCTAGGAAGTATTGTTATGGTGTTGGTGAAGAATACTGAATATACCATGGACTGCAAGAAAATGAGAAAATCATTCAGAATTCATTCACAATACAGCCAGGAGTCTTCTTAGAAGTGAGAATGGCAAGATTTCATCTCATGTTTTGGACATGTTATAAGGAGCAACAAATCCCTGGAGAAGGACATCATGCTTGGTAAAGTACATGGTAGGCAAAAATAGGAAGACCCTCAATGAAATGGATTGACACAGTGGCTGCAAAAATGGGCTCAAACATATCAACGAATTGTGAGGTTGGTACAGGACTGAGCAACATTTTATCATGTTATTCATAGGGTTGCTATGAGCTGGAACTAACTCAAGGGCACTGTGATGGTTAAGATTGTATGTCAGCTTGCCTGGGCCATGATTCTCAGTGTTTTAATGTAATCACTCCCATGATTGACTATACTGTGAGTAACCAATCAGATGAAAGGGAGTCTCCTTGGGGGTGTGGCCTGCATATGTATATAAGCATACATTCTGGCTTTTTGCTCTCTCTGGATGCTGCAGCTGCTTCCTGTCTTCTCATCTCCCGTTCATGGGACTTGAGCGGTCAGCTTATCTGCCAAACCTGGGATTCGTCAATCTGCACAGCCTGTGAGTGGGAGCCCTGCTCTCCGACCTGCCGATCTTGGGCTTGC
>NW_004444060.1:1292044-1294059 GCF_000243295.1 Trichechus manatus latirostris | reverse complement strand
ACACTAAATCAAGTTGAAGTACCAGACCTGCCTTGGTATACTATAGAAGAAGGTATCCAAAGGCTTAGGGAAATTGGCATGCTAGAGTGGATTTATCAAGTTAGACCCACAGAACCACACATGGAGTGTCCAAAGGACACAACTTTTACCACAACTGTGAGGAACAAACTTGTGAAGGGAGCTCCAGTATCCCTGAAGACTGATGTGACTGCTATTTTGTGTAAGTCAGATTTGACAGAGGGAACTGCCCTAACTGAATTAACACACCTAACTACAATGGGGCTGACTGGACTCCGTGGTAGCAGGGGCCAAGTGGCTGCACGCAATCAACAAAGACAAGGTGGGCATGATTACAGTAATGGACAGAGGAGTCAAAGCAGTAATCAGAATAGTGTGATTCTTATGGTCTTATGGTGTTGGCTACTTAGTCATGGTGTCCCTAGGAGTGAAATAGATAGGAGATCTACTAAATATTTACTTGATCTATACAAACGGATGAATTCTAGGTCAGGTGAATAGCAGACTAACTCGAATCACCAGAATAGAGAGTCATGGTCCCTCAATCACTTCCCAGATTTGAGTGAGTTTAAAGACCCACAATCCTTTGAATGAAGGGGAGGCTGGGTCCCCTTGGGGAAAGACTCCAATACACTGCCCAAAATTTTTACTGTTAATCTTTCTCCCAGCTTTCCCCAAAGGCATCTATGGCCTTTTATGAGAGTGACTGTTCACTGGGGAAAAGGAAATAATCAGACTTTTCAAGGATTACTGGACACTGGCTCTGAGCTGACACTAATTCCAGGAGACCCAAAACGTCACTGTGGCCCACCAGTCAGAGTGGGGGCATATGGAGGTCAGGTTATTAATGGAGTCTTGGCTCATGTCTGTCTCACAGTAGGTCCAGTGGGTCCCCAAACTCATCCTGTAGTGATTTCCCCAGTTCCAGAATGCATAATTAGAATAGATATACTCAGCAACTGGCAGAACTCCCACACTGGATCCCTGAAAATAGAGTAAGGGCTATTAAGCCAAGTTGAAGCCATTAGAACTGACTCTACCTAGGAAAACAGTAAACCAAAAGCAATAGCACATTCCTAGAGGGATTGCAGGGATTACTGCCACCATCAAGGACTTGAAGGATGCAGGGGTAGTGATTCCCACCACATCCCCATTCTACTCACCTATTTGACCTGTGCAAAAAACAGATGGATCTTGGACAATGACAGTAGATTATCAAAAACTTAACCAGGTGGTGACACCAATTGCAGCTGCTGTTCCAGATGTAATTTCACTGCTTGAGAAAATTAATACATCTCCTGGTACCTGGTATGCAGCTATTGATCTGGCTAATGCCTTTTTCTCCATACCTGTTTCAAAGGACCACCAGAAGCAGTTTGCCTTCAGCTGGCAAGGCCAACAATACACTTTCATTTGCCTACCTCAGGGCTACATTAACTTTCCAGCCCTATGTCATAATTTAGTCCGCAGGGAACTTGATTGCTTTTCTGTTCCACAGGACATCACACTGGTTCATTACATTGATGACATTATGTTGACTGGACCTAGTAAAGAAGAAGTGTCAATGACTCTGGACTTATTGGTAAAACATTTGCATGCTAGAGGGTGAGAGATTAATCCCACAAAAATTCAGGCACCTTCCACTTCAGTGAAATTTCTAGGGGTCCAGTGGTGTGGGACATGTCGAGACATTCCTTCTACAGTGAAGGATAAGTTATTGCATCTTGCTGCTCCCACAACTAAAAAAGGAGGCAAAACGCATAGTGGGTCTCTGGATTTTGGAGGCAACGTATTCCTCATTTGGGTTTGATACTCCAGCCTATTTATCAAGTGACTCAAAAAGCTGCTGGTTTTGACTGGGAACCAGAACAAGAGAAGGCTCTACAAGAGGTTCAGGCTTCTGTGCAAGCCACTCTACCACTTGGACCATATGATCCAGCTGATCCAATGGTGCTTGAAGTGTCAGTGGCAGATAGAGATGCTGTTTGGAGTCTTTG
>NW_004444060.1:1270940-1291220 GCF_000243295.1 Trichechus manatus latirostris | reverse complement strand
CTGGACCACTTCCATCATGAAAAGGGCAGCGTTTTGTCCTTACTAGAATAGACACTTACTCTGGATATGGATTTGCTTTCCCTGCACGTAATGCTTCTGCCAAAACTACCATCCGTGGACTTACAGAATGTCTTATCCACCATCATGGTATCCCACACAACATTGCCTCAGATCAAGGGACTCACTTGACAGAAAATGAAGTGCGGCAGTGGCCCCATGCTCATGGAATTCACTGGTCTTACCATGTTCCCCATCATCCTGCAGCAGCTGACTTGATAGAACGATGGAATGGTCTTCTAAGGTCACAATAACGACACCAGATAGGTGGCAATACCTTACAGGGTTGGGACAATGTTCTCCAGGAGGTTGTATATGCTTTAAACCAGCATCCAATATATGGTGCTATTTCTCTCATAGCCAGGATTCACGGGTCCAGGAATCAAGGGGTGGAAATGGGAGTGGCATCACTCACTATTACCCCTAATGACCCACTGGCAAGATTTTTGTTTCCTGTCCCTTCAACCTTATGCTCTGTAGGCCTAGAGGTCTTAGTTCCAAAGGGAGGAATGTTCCCACCTGGAGACACATTGCTGATTCCATTGAACTGGTTCAGAATGCCACCCAGCCACTTTGGGCTCCTTTTGCCTGTGGATCAACAGGCAAGGAAGGGAGTTACCATACTGACCAGTGTGATTGATCCTGATTACCAAGAGGAAATCAGACTGATATTACATAATGGAGGTAAAGAAGAGTATGTCTGGAATGCAGGAGAATCCTTGGGGCATCTCTTAGTACTACCATGTCCTGTGATTAAAGTCAATGGAAAACTACAGCAACCTAATTCTGACGTGACTACTAATGACACAGACCCTTCAGTAATGAAGGTTTGGGTCACCCCAGCAGGCAAAGAACCACAACCAGCTGAGGTGCTTGCTGAGGGCAAAAGGAATATAGGATGGGTGGTGGAAGAAGGAAGTTCTAAATACCAGTTCCGGCCATGTGACCAGTTGCAAAAACGGGGACGGTAATTGTTATGAGTGTTTCTACTTTGTATGTGTGCATCAGATATTTTTGTTTCCTTCACTTATAAAATAAAAGCTGTAAACAGGGCTAGTGCGTTTTTGATTGTACATGTGTTAGTTGTATCATGTTAGGCACAAGTATGACTTTCTACTTGTCTTTATTCAGAGATTATGTATGGTTTAAGGAGTTGTGTACATATGCCAAGTTGACAAAGGGTGGACTGTGTTGGTTAAGATTGTGTGTCAACTTGGCTGGGCCATGATTCTCAGTGTTTTAATGTAATCACTCCCAAGACTGAATATACTGTGAGTAGACAGTCAGATGAAAGGGAGTCTCCTTGGGGGTGTGGCCCACATCTGTATATAAGTAGACATTCTGGCTTTTTGCTCTCTCTGGATCCTGTGGCTGCTTCCTGTCGTCTTATCTCCTGTTCTTGGGACTTGAGCTGTCAGCTTATCTGCCAAACCTGGGATTCATCAATCTGCATAGCCTGTGAGTGGGAGCCCTGCTCTCCGACCTGCCGATCTTGGGCTTGCCAGTTTCTGCAGCTGCATGACTTGGGAGAGGCCTCTACCCGATCTATGGACTTGGGGTGTTCTAGTCTCTACAATCACGTGAGCTGTTTCCTTGATATAATCTCTCTCTACACATATATATTCATACACTTTACTGGTTTTGCTTCTTAGAGAACCCAGCCTAAGACAGGCACCTAACAACAACAACCACTCTTTGAGTGTGAGTGTACTCTTTAACTTGTTTCTCACTAATTAACATGGAAAAGAGATGGGCTATCACTCTTATGAGTGACCACAATTCGTTTAATGACTCCATCTTAGCCAACTGGAGCAACAGTTTCTCTCAACTGCTGACCTTGAAAAAGAAGCTGCTATGATGGGAACAGCCTATAGAGAAGAATACATGGCAAGAAATGGCGGGTGGCTTCTAAGTGCTGAGGATCTCAGTAATAAAACCTTAAGGAATTGCATTCTGTCAACAATCACATAAATTTCAAGAAGATCCCAATCTCCAGATTAGAATGCAGCTTAGCTAAAATGTTGACTAGGCTTGTGAGACCCTGAGGTGCCGAGCCTAAGACATGACCGTAATTTTGACCCACAACAAATATGAGTTAATAATGAGTGTTATTTTAAACCTTTACTTGTGTAGTAATGCATTATTAAGCAATAGAAAACAAATATATTGTACTACTGGCATCTAGTGGGTAGATGTCAGAAATTAAGTTAAACATCCTCCCAAAACAAGGAATTTTCTGGACTAAAATGTCAATAGTGCTGAGGTTAGACTATTTGGATCAGGACAGGGGACGAAAGAGAATCCCCCTCTTCCTCTGCCTCTGCCTTGTAGGTGCAAACAGTTGGAGGAGATGGGCTGCAATTCTGGAACAGGCCAAAACAGGACTGCTTCTCCTAGAGTCTTCTCTCATGTAAGTCAAAAGTATTAAGCCAATGAGGGAGGGGCAACAAGCCCTGTCTCTGCTAGGACCATGGAAAATTCACTACCTTGTTTGGAAGAGTAGAAGCAAACCATATCTGCAACTGCAGGAGGTATAGGAAACTCTCCTTTCTCCTGGAATTCAAGCAAAGAACCACTGCTTATCCGAAAGCTTAACCTGAGAGATACATAAATCACTTGGGCTCAGGATTCTGCAACAATACAAAGGAGAAATCTTGCACCACAGAGGGAAGTCACCACCAATAGCTCACACAGTTTGGCTGCTGAGAGGGAATGGGAGCAGGAGTGCTGAGAAGGCACCTCCACCTACAAGGCCCAGCCTAAGTTTGAGGTTGGTGGTAGACTGAATAATGACCTGCCAAAGGTATCCACAAATCAATTCCTGGAACCTGTGAAAGAGTTACGTTACCTGGCAAAAGAGACTTTGCAGATGTGATTAACAATCTTGAGATGGGGAAATTATTCTGGGTTATTCCTGAGCCCAAGACCATTCTGTATTATTGCTTACAATGTAAGCATAAGAGTCCTTGTAAGAGGGAAGCAGAGGTTTCAAAGGCACAGAAGATAATGTGATGATGTAAGCAGAGTCAGTGAGCACGGGGATGCAGGGTCACCTATGGGGGACAAGTTTCAGAGGAGCTTCCAGACTAAGACAGACTAAGGAAAAAGGCCTAGGGGTCTACTTTTAAAAACGAGCCAACAAAAACCGTAGGAATCAAGAATACAGTGCTTGAAGGCAAGCCCCTTGATTGAAAGGCGCTACAAAATGGCCAAATCAATGGACTCAAATATACCAAAATGATGGACTCCAATAAAAATGGCACAGGACTGGGCAAAGCTCCCTTCTGTTATGCATAAAGTCACTGTGAGTTGGAGCCTACTCTAAGGCAACTAGCAAAACTATATACTTAATCCTTACTCCTAGCATTAAAAACAAGACAAAAAACAAAACTTATTTTATCATTTTGAATTTTTCAGAATTAATTCTATTTTATCCTCTATTAATATTTTTCTGATGAATTGCCTCCTTTAATTTTTCCAAATTATTTTTGAAACTTTTTTCATTTTTACTTTTAATGTATCTCTTTTAACATAATGAATTAGAATTTGAAGGCAGAGATATACCTGTGTTTCTCTGTCGTTTTAACCCATTGCCGTTGAGTCAATTCCGATTCATAGTGACCCTATGCGACAGAGTAGAACTACCCCATAGAGTTTCAAAGGAGCAGGTGGTGGATTCAAACTGCTGACCTTTTGGTTAGTAGCCTTAGCTCTTAACTACTGCACCACCAATATGTCATTTTAAAGGACATATTAATCTTTTCATGTATACTGTAATTTACTGATATGTAAGTTAAAAAAAAATAAACACCAGTTGCTGTCAAATTTATTCCAACTCATGCTGACACTTGTGTTTCAGAGTAGAACTGCTCTCTGTAGGGGTTACGTTATCTGTGATCTTGAAGAAGAAGATAACCAGGCTTTTCTTCTGAGGTACCTCAGGATGAATTTCAACTGCCAGTCTTTTGGTTAGTAGCTGATTAACTGTGCCATTCATGGACTCCAATACATAAATACTGATATATAATTACTACCTTCTTATTTATATTAAAATACTGATATGTAATTACCAAACCCGAAATCCTATGCTGTCAATTCCAACTCATAGCGACCATATAGGACAGAGTAGAACTGCCCCATAGGGTTTCCAGGGAGAGGCAGGTGGATTCCAACTGCTGAACTTTCGGTTAGCAGCCATAGTTCTTAACCACAGTGCCACCAGGGCTCCAATATATAATTACTACCTTCTTATTTTGTTCTTCTAATTTACCTGTTTACTTTAAATTTACCTGTTACTTTTTTTTTTATTAACTTGTTTGATACTGTCATGGATTGAATTGTATCCCCCCAAAATATCTGTCAGCTTGGTTGGGTCATGATTCCCAGTATTATATGATTGCATACCATTTTGTAATCTGATGTGATTTCCTTATGTATTGTAAACTATCACTATAATGTAATAAGATGGAGTAGCGGCAGTTATATTGATGAGGTCTGCAAGATTAGTATCTTAAGCCAATCTCGTTTGAGATATAAAAGAGAGAAGTGAGCAGAGACACATGGGAACCTCATACCACCAAGAAAGCAGTGCCGGGAGCAGAGCATGTCCTTTGGACCTGAGGATCCTATGTACAGAATCTCCCAAGGGAAGACGGATGACATGGACCTTCCTCCAGAGCTGATGGAGAAAGCGTTCCCCTGGAGCGGAAGCCCTGAATTTGGACTTGTAGCCTACTGGACCGTGAGAGAATGAACTTCTCTTTGTTAAAGCCATCCACTTGTGGTATTTCTGTTAGAGCACCACTAGATGGCTAAGATAGATACTATACATATTAATTTTCGGTGTATCATTTTAAATATGTATTCTATATAATATGTAATAATACATAGTTATATATTATATATACTATATAATTATATAATACATATGTTGCATATAAATTAACTATTAAAAATAATCATCTGTTATATAAATTCATATATGTAATATATACATAAGCTGCACATGTTTAGTAAACAAAATCTATCTCTTCTTTTCCTCAATGAGATCACATATTTTTTAATGATGAAACTAAGCACTTCTTTCCACATCAGTTTTCCATATTGAAATAATCTAGGATTTATATTCAAATCTTTATTGTTTATGCAACATTTTCAGCCACAATTATTTAAAATAGTCTTAAATTCTAAAGTTATTAGATATTAGCAAGATAGAAATATGAGTATTTTGAGAGATATTATCTCTCCAAAATTGTGAGCATAGAAAATAAAAACTCTTAAAATACATATCTAATTTTTATTTGCCTGAAAAATAGTTCTCTATACCCTTACTGAGGCAAAGTATAAATCTAATTTTTGCTTATTTTATGCAAACTCTAAAATTTCTTATTTAATTTTTTATTAATATTTCTTTCAAACGAAATAAAAGTTTCAGATACTTTTTCCAAAAGAAACCCTTTTTCCATGTATTCATTTCTCCAGGTTCAATGTTAGAATTTCTTTGAAGCTTTAAAGACACTAACTTATCTGGCAAAAATTAATCTCTTGGAAAAATTTGACCTTTACATGTGTTGTTATTTATTAATTTACATTGCTATTTTCATTTAATTTGTTTTTTTTTTCACTTGAAGCTAAAATAGCTTTCAGTTTTCAGTTTTCATTTTTGATATACCTGATAGTTCAACTCTTTTATTGTACAGTAAATGAAAACTGAAGACCAAATTATAAAAAGGGTGTGTCATTTATAAAACAGCTGGTCAGTCCATGAATTTACATTTCTTAGCTCACAGTGATATTTTCCACAGTATCATGTTGCCTCTTTCAAATGTAATTTGAAATTTTAATTGTATAATTATAAGGAAATTATTTTAGTTCTTAATACTTCTTTTCTCAAAAATATAATTTTATATACTTGAATCCATTACAAAGTACCCATCAAATTTGCTATTTCATCTGTTACTCAGATATTCTTTGAAATTTATAGCACAATACACATAACATCCATAAGCTAATAATCTATGTAATATATCATATTATATATTGAAATGACAGAGTGAGTTTTAATTCAGAAGAAAATGTATATTAGAGTGGTATACCCACTACCATGAGTCAAGGCCGACTCACAGCGTCCCTATAGGGTTTTCAAAGCTGTAAATCTCTAGGGAAGCAGACTGCCTATGGAGTCGCTGGTGGTTTCCATCGCCCACCTTCTGGTTAACAGTCAATCCCTTTAACCACTGCACCGCCAGGGAAGTTGAGATTTTGTAACACACGAAGTCACTCCATAAGCATATTTTCCCAGTAATACATTATTAAAAAAACTATTTGATTATTTATACCAATTATTTAACAGTATCATGCTTCCAGAACATGAATCATTGATATTATTCATATTCAGTATGGCTATGCATGCTGTCATATAATTAGCTTCTACATGGTTTAAGATTGCTTGCAATAATTGCATTGGAAGTAGGAGTTCACAGAGTTTTTTATGATAATGAAAAGGCTTTATCTATAATCCAAATTATATGATGGTAACATCATTGGGATAATGAAAAATAAATCACTATTAAAGATACATAATGATAATTCTGATTAGAAAACAAATGTACCCACCAAAATTTTTGAGGTTGCTTTATCTCCATTAAAGTTTTCCAGCTTTTGAGTAGGAGGTTATTGTTTATTGCGGGGGGTTTAAATGATGAAGCATTCATTTGAGTTTGTGTTACATACTCTGCTAATAAGTGTTAACAATTCAAACAATTTAATAAATCTCAAAATCCACCATGATTTGAATGATCAATGATATGGCCATTATCACTTAATCAAACCTGGTTCTTTGAATTATAATTGTTAAAATGAATGGGCTGTTTAGCTCTTTAATGCAATTGCTATTTTCAGAGGCATTAAACTTATTAAATGTCTCTTTTTAACACTAAATAGGGCATCTTTTAGAGTTTTTGTATGGGTAGTTTTTAATTGTGCCTTGAAGAACTTAAATCAAGTGGGATTATGGTTGCAGAGATATTTGACTATGGTTAAATGCATTCATGTTTGGTTCAAATTCTCTAGAAAAGCCAGGCTTTTTTGAAAATTTTGTATGTTTGTGTGTTTAGAGAACTGAGAGGCTTTTTGTTCTTATTTTCAAGCTTATGTGCCTTTCTCCACTGGAGAAACAAACAAACTCAACAATCCATGAATACATATTAGCACGATTGCAAAAATAACATTAAAATACTGTGCATGCATAATTATATTTTGATAACTTTTAATGGATGAAAGTTATACCAAATTATATGACTGAAATAAAAATGATTAAGAAGGGAAGTTGAATAAGAACAAAATTATTATGCAAACATCTTGAAAGGCTAGTTAGCAATATTTAGATAATGTGAAACTTAAAAATAATGAGTTCATGAATTCATACTTTGGGATCTTGTAAAAAAATATGATCGCATGGGAATAAAAAATTGCTATGGCTAGACTCTATCAATATATCACTGTATTGTGTTTAATATATGATATATCCTAAATAATATATAAAATTTTAGTGTACTTTTTATTCAATAGGACTATTATGGAATCCTTAGAAATACAGTCAGCAAAGGATAGTTCCTATTCAATCCTGAGCAGCAAAATGAAACTATGAGCAGTGGAACTCAGTTCAAACAGTTCCATGGCCTGAGTATCAGCTGTGACCCTCATCCTTATGGTCCAAAATGACTGACAGATCCCATCAGTTCAGCCTCATCCCAGAGGGCGGGATAGTTGAAGAAGGGGGAGAGGATGTAGGAACCTTTTTTAACTTCTTTTTTTAAATAGTTTGTTTTATTTTTTGTTGATATTGACAGTATACACAGCAAAACATAAACCAATTCAACAGTTTCTTCATGTAAAATTCAGTGACATAGATTACATTCTAGTTGTGCAATCTTTCTTGCTATTTTTTTCTGAGTTGTTCTTCCACCATTAACATTAACTCACTGCTTCTAAGGTTCCTATCTAATCTTTTGAGTTGCTGTTGTCAATTTGCTCCCATATAGATAGATCTTAAAAGAGCATAATGCTCAAGGCAGGCATTTTTTACTAATTAAGCTGAATTATTATTTTGTTTTAAGAATATTTTGGAGGATATTTTTGGTTTAAGGTTTAAATATTATCTCAGGATAGTAGTTTCAGGGGTTTATCCAGCCTATATGACTCCAGACTGTCTGGATTCAACAAGAATTTTAAAGTCTGTTCTGCATTTTCCTCCTTTTGATCAAGATTATTCTATAGAATCTTTGATCAAAATGTTCGGTACTGGTAGCCAAGCACCATCCAATTCTTCTGGTCTCATGGTAAGGGAGGCACTTGCTCATGGAGGCAATTATCCTCACATTCCATTTCCTCTTCCTGTTCTCTACTCTCCTTCTTCCTCTGTTGCTCCAAGCAAATAGATAGCAATTGTTGTGCCTTGGATGGCCACTGGCAAGCTTTTAAAACCCCAGGTACTATGCAATGAACTAGGAGGTAGAACAGAAGCATCAAACACATTATTAGTCCAATTACTTGGGATATCTCATGAAACCATGACCCTAAACCTCCAAACCAAAGAATCAAATTCGATGAGGTGCTTGGTTGTTCACAAGCAGCCTCAGTAGCTACTGTTTTTTTGTTTGTTTGTTTGTTTGTTTATTTTGTTTTTGTAAACACATCTATTCTAGGTATATACCCAAATTACTGGAAAGCAGAGACTCAAACAGATACTTGTACACCCGTGTTCTTTGAAGACTATTCACAATAGCCAAGAGGTAGAAACAACATAAATGTCCATCAACACATGAATGTACAGACAAAATGTGGTATATACATACAAAGGAATACTGCACAGCTGGTAAGAGAAGTGAAGTCTTGATACATGTTCCAATATGGATTGAGCTTGAAGACATTATACTGAGTGAAATAAGTCAATCACAAAAGGACAAATATTGTATGACGTTACCTATATAAAAAGAGAAAAAATGGCAAATATATAGAGACCAAACTTTATTAGTGGTTAGAGGTGGAAGGGAACATCTATGTTTTTGAACACCTGTGTTTTCCCTATGGCTTAGCTTCCAATCATGGGCCCTCTTAGCGTTAATTTTCATTGTGCTTCATTCTATTATTGTGATTTTTTTTTTGCCAAGAAGTATATAACTTAAGTATTTGTGATATTTTGATATTCTCCTTATAATTCTATCAGTTTTTCCTTCATATATATTAAAGTTATAGTATTAGGAGAAAAACTTCTTTGAAATATTAATCTTCCTGGATTACAGGTTATACTTATGATTGTGAGATGTCCATTTTCTCTGGTAATATTTTTTATATTTCTAATATTAATATACCCCCTTTTTATTATTGCCTGCATGTTACTTCTTTTACCATCATCTAAATTTCAAGCTTTCTACTTCTTTATATAATAGAAATTATTTTAAAACACATATATCTGTGATTTTTTTAGATTTTATCTGTATTTAAAGCATTTTACCTGTTTATATCCTCTAACTCTAAAATCTGACTTTTTTTTTAATCCACTCCTCCAGTCTTATGATGCCCAATTTCTCCATCCATTCATGCATTTGTTTGATTATATTTTATTATTCCATTTTGTATTATTAAATTGGGACCAAGAAAGACTATTGAAATGATCTATCTTGTCATTCCCACTAGTTATTTACATTCAAATTGTGTGTGTGTGTGTGTGTTTCAGAGAGTAGGGTGGTATTAGGCTCACCAATAGAAGTTTCAATGTGTCTGAATCTAAAATCAGAGATATTTTCCAATTTCTTCAGGAGCTCTAGGGAATTAAATGCCCTTCACACATTTTCAGTACCACTAGGACACTGGCGTCTAAGTCTGGCAGGTCTAAAATTTTCCTTTGGGTCTAATATTTTTGCTCATTTGACTAAGAACTTGTTGTTAGGTGTGACTGAGTCCATTCCAACTCATAGTGACTCTATATACAACAGAATGGAAAACTACCCAGTCCTGCATGATCCTCACAGTCATTGCTATGTTTGAGCCCATTGTTGCAGCCACTGTTTCAATCCATCTCATTGAAGGACTTCCCACATTCACTGATCCTCTACCTTACAAAGTGTGATCATTAAGGTTTTGTGTCAACTTTGCTGGGCCATGATTCTCAGTGATTTGACAGTTATGATGTTGTTTAGCAGTTGTATGATGATGTGAGCACTTCCATGATGAGATTTGATATAATGTGATCACCTCCATGATGGGATCTGCTGTGAGTAGCCAATCAGTTGAAAGGGAGTTTCCTTGGGGATGCTGGCCTACATGAACTATAGGTAAACGCTTTGGCAAGGCTTATGTGTTTTTGCTTGCTGTGGATTCTGCAGCCGGCTCCTGTTTGTCTGAATTCCTGTTTTGGGGACTTGAGCTAGCAGTTTACCTGCCGTCTTGCCTGCTGATCTTGGGATTTGTCAATCTTCCTAGCCTGTTAGTAGGGACTATGCTGTCTGACCTACCAATCTTGGATTCACCAGCCTATGTGGCTACATGAATCAAGAGAAGCCTCTATCCTGACCCACAGATTTGAGACATTGCAGTCTCTATAATGGTGTGAGCAATTTCCTTGATATAAATCCCTGTCTATAAATATTTAAACTCTTTACAGGTTTTGCTTCTCTAGAGAAATCTAAGACACCAAGCATGATGTCTTTCTCCAAGGACAGGTCATCCTGATAACATGCCCAAAGTATATAAGACAAAGCATCACCATCCTCCTTTCTAAGAATTATTCTGGCTGTACTTCTATATGAAAGCTTTTTTGTTCTTCTGGTAGTCCATGGTATATTCAATATTCTTCATGAACACTATAATTCAAGGAATCAAATCTTCTTTGGTTTTCCTTATTTCCCAGCTTTCGTATGCATAAGAAGTAATTGAAAATATCATGTCCTGAGTCAGGCCCACCTTAGTCCTCAAAATGACACCTTTGCTTTTTAACACTTTAAAGATGTCTTTTGTAGCAGATTTGACCAATGCAAAATTTCGCTTGATTTCTTGATTGCTGCTTCCATGGGTGTTAATTGTGGAGCCAAGTAAAATGAAATCTTTGACAACTTCAATCTTTTCTCCATTTATCCTGATGTTGCTTATTGGCCCAGTTGTGAGGATTTTTGTTTTCTTTATGCTGAGGTGTAATCCATACTGAAGGCTGTAGTCTCTGGTCTTCATCATTAAGTGCTTCAAGTCCTCTTCACTTTCAGGAAGCAAGGTTGTGTCATATGTATATAGCAGGTTGATAATGAGGTTTCCTCCAATCCTGATGCAGCGTTCTTCTTCATATAGTTCAGCTTCTCGAATTATTTGCTCAACATACAGGTTGAATAAGTATGCTGGAAGGATACAACTTTGATGCACACCTTTCCTGATTTTAAATCATACAGTATCCCTTTGTTGTGGCCCAATGACTGCTTCTTTTTCTATGTACAGGTTCCACATGAGCACAATTAAGTGTTCTAGAATTCTCACTCTTTGCTATGTTATCCATAATTTTTATGATCCACACAGTCGAATGTTTTTGCATAGTCAATAAAACACAGGTAATCATTCTAGTATTCTCTGCTTTAAGCCAAAATCCATGTGACATCAGCAATGATATCCCTTATTCCATATACTCTTTCTGAATCTAGCTTAGTTTCTGGCAGTTACCTGTCAATGTATTCCTGCAACCACTTTTGAATTATCTTCTTCAAAATTTTACTTGCATGTTATTAATAATATTGTTGGATAAATTCTGCATTCTGTTGGATCACCTTTTTTTGGAATAAGCATGTATATTGATCTCTTCTAGTTGATTGGTCAGGTGGCTAGCTTTCAAATTTCTTAGCATAGATGAGTGAGCGTTTCCAGTGTTGCACCTTTTTGGTGAAACATCTCAATTGGTATTCCATCAGTTCCTGCAGCCTTGTTTTTTACCAATGACTTCAGTGCAGCCTGGACTTCTTCCTTCAGTACCATTCGTCCCTGATCATACTCTATCTCCTCAGGGGCTCCTCTTCTGGCACTATAGATGATGATGTCTTGCTGTTATTCATAAGGTTTTCAGTAGCCAAGTTTTCAGAAGTAGATGGCCCAGGCCTTCTTCCTTCTTTCTAGTCTGTCTTAGTCTGGAAGTTTTGCTATAACCTGTGACCATGGATAATCCTCCTGGTATTTGAAATACCAGTGGCATAGCTTCCAGCATCACAGCAACATTCAAGCCACCACAATATGAGAAACTGACAAACGAGTAGTGGACTCAGATCTATGGTCTTCAAAATGTATTCTACAGCATTATCAGGGACCTTTGTACCTTTGTAGAAATTCAAATTATTTTCCTTCTAACCTAATGAAGCACAAACACTGGGATAGAGAACAGGAATCTATGTGTTAGCAAGCCCTCCAGATGATTCTACTGTCCACTAATTTTACAGTCACTGGCTTAGAGACGTGGATGATTCCACAACATATATGAGCCTACAACTAGCGACCTATTGAATAAGGACAGGTCTGCAGTGTCAATGTGGAAGAGAAAATATTTTAACACACATTGACTGGAAGGCAAAGCAGAAGAGATTAAGTTCAATAAGTAGACATCATTTCCCCACAAAATCTATTGCTCTGCACAAGGTTCCCAACTTAGAGTAACTCCACAAGAAGACAAAGTTTAAAAGACTCAACCAAATATAAACCAGCCATGAGCTGATCTTATTTAGAGTAGATGTTTAAACCCCTGAATGAAGGGCCTTACACAAGATAACACCATCCAAGAAGGATGCTTGAGGCTGTCAAGACATTTCTGTGGACATGTTTACAAATTCAGTTTTACTGATTTCCTACAACATGGAGATTTACTTGGGTCATGGTTTATTTGTGTTTTAAATAAAGAACTAGAACAGGAGCTGGCATAAAAAAAATATGTAGGTATCCAACTGGGGAAAAAAAGGAGAGCATTGGCAACCCTCTCTTTATCGGATACTGTTCTAGGAAAAAAAATACTGGGTGAAAAAGTTTAAGGCCCCTGCCCTCATAAAATGTTTAGGCCTGTTGAGAAGCTGGCCACTGACTAACTGCATACTTTAAAAAGGGACAAATATGAGAAAAATGGAAGATAGACCTATATTTGGAGGAAAATAGTCAAATAAAAAAAGAATTTCAGAAATTCAGGTAAGAAGATTGCATTTCGTATCTGGTAATTTTGGTGAAAAGTGAAGAAAAAAGGATAGAATCAAGAAGTAGAATGGATAGGAGCATACATTGGGTACGCTCATTGGAATAAGTAGAAATAATGATAGTGACTCCTAAGATTTAAACTTGAGAACTTGATGGATGTTTGTTACCTTTCTTCAAGATATGGAACATAGAAGAAGAGTAAATTTAGAATTGGAAGAAAAGTAAAAATTATAAATTCATTTTGGATCAGTAGAATCTAAAGTTTCTTAGGACTTTCAAGTGGAGATGTTAAATTAATTGTCGATCATATGTGTTCGGATCTCATAGGTTTAGAGTGAAAATAGAAATCTTGGAATCATCAACATATTGAATTCCTAGAAGTAAATGACATTGTCTATAAATAAAAACTGATTGAGAAAAGGAAAAAAGTTTGGAGCTGACCCTTAATTAAATTTAATGTTTAGAAGCTGGATAAGAAAGAATGATATGAAAAAGGATAATGATAAAGAGTACAGGTAGAAGGGGTTTCCACTGAGTTTAGAGGGCTACTAACATAGACGGAAGTCAGATTGTAAATCAATTATCTGAAGACAAAGATTAGTACAGGTACACATTAAGAGTAAACCACTCTTTTATGAAAGCTGTAAAACAGAGAAAATAGAATGATACAGGAAAAGTGAGTGGTTCTTGAAGAGATTCTATCTCATTTATATCTTAGAGAGTTTAAATATTAATTAGGAAACAAAAACAGTAGAATGAGAGCATTAACAAATACGAAAGACAGAAAGAAATATCAATAATCAAATAAAAATTTTAAGCTTCTAAATCAAAGAGTTAAAATAATAAGTAAAATAAAGAAAGAATAAAAAATGAAATCAGAAAATACAGCTTGAAATACCAGAAATTAAAACCATCACAAAATGTCCTAAAGCTACAAACCTTCTTTATAAGAACAAAATAAAATCTTCATAATCAAACCAAGGGAAAATAATGAGTAGGTACAAACAAAATTAGAATAAAAGGGGAATAATACTCCCTGAAAGAAGAAATTAAAACTGCCGTAAAAATACATACAAAAACTTATGCAGGTTAATTTTAATATCCCAATGAAAGAGATGATTTCCTGGGAATATATTAGGTATAAAAATGTATCTCAGGAGGGACAGAAACCTCAACATATCCTAATAGTGAAAGAATTTGGGACAATCATCAAAGTGCTATTTTTCAGGCTATAGCCCAAAGGGATAATCTCAGATATATTCATGGGTTAATTATTTCAATTTTCTTGGGAAAAAGACTCTCCTGATATTATAAATTTTACCAAGGTAAGGAAAAACTGAGAAGCTTCTAAATCATTTATATAAATAGCAATAAAATTAATTTAAAAAAAAAGACCTATTAAAGTCCAGAAATTAAAATAAAAAAAATTTATTTATATAATTTTGATTCATAAACATTAAATACAATGTTAACAAATGCAAATCAACAATATATTAAAATAACAATATCACGTAGCAAGTGATCTTTGTTCTGGGGATGCAAAGTTGGATAGATATTTGGACATTTATAATATACAGCACGACACTAATTAATCAAAGGAGAAAAATAGTTTGATGTCCTCAGTAACCCAAATAATATTTTCAAAATTAAACAAGTGTATCAACACAGAAAAAAGAGGAAGACCCTCAAAAAGATGGATTGACACAGTGGCTGCAACAATGCGTTCAAGCATAACAATGATTGTGAGGATGGTGCAGAACCGGGCAGTATTTTGTTCTGTTGTGTATAGGGTAGCTATGAGTTGGAACTGACTCAACAGCACCTAACAACAACAACATCAACACAGATAATAATATTTTATATCATTAGTAAAATAAGAATAAATAGATGCTTCCTGAATGATTAATGCTTTTGAATTGCATTGCTCTGATGACTAATGATATATATAGCATATTTCTATGGGCTTATTGGCTGAGCGGTTTATATGGCAAAGTGTCCACGTTCCCACTCTGAATGTTTGCCTGGTATATATATAAAAACTGCATTGTTGTTTTCTTTAACATGTATTGTAAATGGATTAATATATTCTGGATAAAATTATTTTTTAGATATATGTATTATGAATATTTTCTTTCAGCCTCTGGTTTTCTTTCACAGTTTTTCTTGATATACTTTGAAGAGCACATTTTTGTATGCTTGATGAATAAATCAAAAGTGTTAAATAAATATATCATGTTTATACATCAGACTATTCAGTATTATTAACACACTAATCTTCCTCAAATCAAGGTACAGATTCAAAGCAATTCCAATCAAAATATAAGCTGGCAGAGGCAGAGTTAACATGATGCTATAAACAACATCATGCCGTCCCTTTACAGCAAAGGCCTGAAAAACTAAGTAAAACAGATACAAATGTCAATCTTGGAACCCTAAGTGTCAAATAAAGGGATAAAGAATTCAATAAAGCACCAAATGGAATAAGAAACTGACAGAGAAAATAGAACAAGGGTAGCTACAAAGTGGAAGTCTCCTACTAGTTAATGCAGCATGGATTCAACATCTTGGACCTCAGCAACCAAGAATGGCAGACAGGGAGTACAGGAAGGCAATTTCACGAACTCTCAACAGGAGACAGAGAACCTGGTAACCAGGGATACATGCTTTCCTACCTCCTACATTTCTTCCCTCTACATGGCCTCTGCCACTTTCCAACAGGCCATGGCTGCTTGTACGGAGAGACGCCAGCTCACAGCCACTTGGGTCTGCCCCATCCACCAGCCGACTCCTTCAGGGTCATTTTTGTTGTTGTTGTTGTTATTTTTTTGGCTTTTGTTTGTTTGTTTCTTCCTTCTCTCTATTTCACTTCCTTCTTTCCTTTCTCCAACCCAGCTAGCACTGTGTGCCTTCCCATCCCATCTTGATGGGCTGTGCCACTCTGCTTGGCTAGAGAACTACTGGCAGACAGCCTCCCCAAGTCTGCGCCATCCCACCGACAAGCTCCCTCAGTGCCATTTTTTTTCTTCAGTTTCTTCTCTCTCTCTCTCCATTCCTTCTTTTCCTTTATCCTGCCCAGCTAGCCCCGTGTGCCATCCCTGCCCCTTCTTGACAGGCTGTGCCACACCACTCAGCTACAGAGCCATTGGCACACGGCCTACCAGGGTCTGCACCACCACTACCACTGGTAATCTCCTTTTTGTTTGTTTGTCTATGTTTTCTTTTTGTTGTCGTTGTTTCTTCTCTCTCTTCCTTTCTTCATTTCCTTTCTCCCATCTATCTAACCCTGTATTCTGCTTCCCCCTTTCTAGATGGGCTGTGCTGTACCTCTTGGTTAGAGAACCTCTGGCACATGACCTCCCCGGGTCTGCACTGCCCTCATAGGCCAGCTCCCTCAGCCCTAGATTTTTTATTGTTCTTTATCTTTCCACTTCTCTCTTTTCCTTCTCCTTCCCATCTATGTCCTTCTGTACCTTCACATCTACCTGCTGGGCTGTGCCATGCCACCTGGCAAGAGAGACATCATTTAGATGCCACCCCAATTCCATACCACCCCCCACAGCTGTCTCCTCCAGTGCCATATTTATCTTTGTTGTTGTTGTTTTTGTTTTCTTTTTTGTTGTTATTTTTTCTCTCTTTCCCTTCTTCCCTTTTCTTTCTCTGGCCCACATAGCCCTGTATGCCACCTATATCCCTTCTAGACTTGTCTAGAAAGCCACATGACCTCACCAGGTCTATTCCACCTCCATCCCTGAAATCTACTGTACTGTCATTTTATTTAGTTTTTCCCTTTTTTTCTGCTTCTGTTTCTCTCTCATTTTTCCCTTCTTTCTCTCACACACTTAGCTCCACACGTAACATCCTCTCCCTTCCCTCCTGCCAATCTACATGGTGTGCTGAGCGCCACACCCCTGAGTAGCACTGGCGCAGACCACCAAACACTCCCCGGCCCCACTAAGTGCCACAAACAACCCATCACACCCCACCTCCTTGCTGGACCCGCCTTGATGCACCACAACCGAGTGACCAGCCCTGCCCACATGGACAAAGTGGTAAGAAGTATCATACCTACAGACAAGCAAGCAACAAAGCAAGCCCTGCGCAGCTGCCCAGACACAACTAAATAAAACAAAAAGCAGGACAAAATAAACAAATCTGCAATCAATAAATGAAGAAAATAATTCCTGAATGTCCTGAAGACAGCAAACAGTATCAAAAAATACTTTTTAAAAAACAGGAGAGGATGGCCCTAGAAAATGACCAAACTAAAACATCAGATGACCTTCTGCTAGAAGTAAATGCACTGGAACCACCTGATATGAAATTCAAAACTCTAATATTCAGGGCTCTCCAGGAAATGAAGGAAAATGCAGATAAAAATAAGGAAAAAAGAAACAAAATCATGGAAAATACAGAAAAAAACAGGGAAAACACAGACAAAGCAATTGAAGAATTCAGAAAAATAATACAGGAATAAAATGTAAAAACAAACGACTAGAACTCATACAAAATTAGCAATTAGAAATCCAAAAGATAAACAACAAGATTTCAGAAATGGACCATGCAATAGAAGATATCAGGAGCAAATTTTAAACAAAGAAAGATACGATCAGAGAAATTGAAGACAAATCCTTGAATAGCAATTTATTTGAGGAAAAATCAGAGAAAGGAATGAAGAAACCCTATGAAAGATGTGAGATATAATCAAAAGCAAAAATTTGTGTGTGATCAGAGTTCCAGAATAGGAGGAGAAAATGTAAGACACAGAGAAGATCACTGAAGATTTGCTGACAGAAAACTTCCCTAATATCATGAAAGATGAAAAGCAGACCATCCAGGAAGCTCAAGAAACCCCATATAGGATAGACCCCAAAAGAAAATCACCAAGAAGCATCATAATCTCACTCGCTAAAACCAAAGATAAGGAAAGAATCCTGAGAGCAGCTTAAGATAAAAGAAAAGTCACATAGAAAGGGAAACAATAAGACTGAGCTCTGATTACTCAGCAGAAACCATGCAGGAAAGAAAGCAATGGGGTGGCATGTATAAAACTCAGAGAGAAAAAAGAAGCCAACCAAGAATAATATACACTGCAAAACTCTCACACAGAAATGATGGAGAAATTAGGGCATTTACAGATAAACAGAATTCAAGGAAATTTGTAAAAAAAAAAAAACAAACCAAACTTACAAGAATTATTAAAGGGAGTCTTTTGGTTAGAGAACCAACAACATCAGACAAGAATCTGAATCTAGGACACAGAACAGTACCAGCCAGATACCAACCTAGGTAATAAACTCTCAAGAATAAAACAAAACTAAAAGATTAACAATAGAGAAACAGAGAGGTCAATCTCTAAATGACAACAATATCAGAACAATAAAAGAAGGAATAAACAGTGTAGGTATAGAACTTTCAAATGGACAGGAAATCAAGGCAATATCAAGTAATAAAGATTGGTTTAAACTTAGGAAGATAGGGTAAATTTCAAGGTAACCACAATGAAATTTAACAAACCTAATCATCAAAACCAAGAAGAAAAATGTAAAGTCTCAGTTAACACAAAATCTACAAAAATGAAAGGAATGAAAAAAAGATCCACAAGTAAGAGGAATTCGGCACAGGAGGGTAAGAGGAACAAAGAAAATGTCAGCACCACCAAAAAAAAATCACTACAGAATGACGGCAATAAACTCACTCCTATCAATAATCACACTGAATGTAAATGGCTTAAATGCACCATAAAGAGACAGAGCATGACAGAATGGATTAAAAAAAAACAGGACCCATCAATATGTTGTCTACAAAGACACACCTTAGAAACAAAGACATAAATATTTGAAAAATCAAAGGATGGAAAAAGATATATCAAGCAAACAGCAACCAAAAAAGAGCAGGAGTAGCGATACTAAACTTAGATAAAATAGATTTTAAAACAAAATCAAACATAAAACACATTATATAATGATTAAAGGGACAATCCACCATGAGGCCATAACCATAATAAATATCTGCACACCCAATGACAGGGCTCTAAAATACATAAAACAAACTCTAACAACACTGAAAAGAGAAACTGACAGTTCCAGAATAATAGTAGGAGATTTGAACACATCACTCTAAGTAAAGGACAGAACATCTAGAAATAAACTCAACAATGATACAGAAGATCTAAAGTCCATAATTAACCAACTTGATCTCATAGACATGTATAGAACTCCACCCAACAGCTGCAAAGTACACATTCTTTTCCAATGCACATGGAACATTCTCCAGAAGAGACCACATCTTAGGCCACAAAGCAAACTTCAACAAAATCCAAAACACTGAGATTATAGAAAGCATCTTCTCTGATCACAACACCATAAAAATAGAAATTAATAACAGAAAAAGCAAGAGGGGAAAAGAAAACAAATACACGGAAACTGAATGACACCTTGCTTGCAAACCACTGGATAATAAAAGAAATCAAAGGTGGAATAAAAAAATTCCTAGAACCAAACGAAAATGAAAACACATCATACCCAAACCTTTGGGACACAGCAAAGGCAGTTCTCAGAGGTCAATTTACAGCAATAAATGCACACATCAAAAAAGAGTAAAGGGACAAAGTAAAAACATTTAGCTACACAACTCAAACAAATAGAAAGAGAACAGCAAAAAGAAGCCCACAGCCACCAGAAGAAAGGAAATAATAAAGATCAGAAAAGAAATAAATGAAATAGAGAATAGAAAATCAATACAATCAACAAAATAAAAAGTTGATTCTTTGAAAGAATCAACAAAATGAACAAACCATTGACCAAACTAACAAAAGAAGAAAAACAAAAAGTCTCATCAAACACAAAATCTACAAAAATGAAAGAAGCCAAAAAAAAAAAAAAAAAAACAAAATGACAACAGAAGAGTCACACGTACAAAGAAACACACTGAATGTAATTGGCTTAAATACACCTATGCATAGAGTGACAGAGTGGATTAAAAAAAAAAAAAACAGGACCCATCAATATGGTGTCTACA
>NW_004444060.1:1262882-1270840 GCF_000243295.1 Trichechus manatus latirostris | reverse complement strand
AAAAAAAAAAAAAAAAAAACAACACAAACAAAAGGAATTCAGCACAAGAGAGTAAATAATCCAAATAAGAAATGAAATGGGAGACATTACAACAGATCCAACTGAAAAAAAAAAGGATCATAACACAGTACTATGAAAAACTATACTCCAACAAATTTGAAAACCTAGAGGAAATGGACAAATTTCCAGAAACACACTACCTACATACGTTAACACAAACTGAGATCGAAAATCTGAACAGTCCCATAACAAGAAAAGAGATTGAAAAGATAATTAAAAAAATAAATGCCAACAACAACAAAAAAGCCCTGACCTATATGACTTCACTGGAGAATTCTACCAAACATTCAGAGAAAAGCTTGCACCAGTACTACTCAGACTATTTCAAAACACAGAAAATGTTACTTCCAAATTCATTCTATGAAGAAAGCATAACCATGATACCAACACCAGGCAAAGACGTCACGAAAAAAGAAAATTACTGACCAATATCTCTCATGAATATAGATGTAAAAATTCTCAACAAAATTCTAGCCAATAGAATTCATCATCATTAAAAAAAATAATAATAATACACCACTTCTAAGTGGGATTCATACCAGGTAGGCAAGGATGGATCAAATTTAGAAAATCAATCAATGTAATCCACCACATAAATAAAACAAAAGAACAACATGGTCATCTCAACTGACACAGAAAAGGCATTTGATAAAGTCCAACACCGATTCCTGACAAAAACTCTCAAAATGGTATAGAAGGGAAATTCCTCAACGTAATAAAGGGCATTTATACAAAACCAACAGCAAACATCATTCTTAACAGAGAGAGGCTGAAAACAATTCCCCTGAGAACAGGAACAAGACAATGGTGCCCTTTATCACCACTCCTATTTAACATTGTGCTGAAAGTCCTAGCTAGACCATTAAGGAAAGAAAAAGGAATAAAGGCCATTCAAACTGGTAGTAAAGAAGTAACATTGTCTCTATTTGCAGATGATATAATACTATTCATAAAGAACCCAAAACACCCCACAAATAAACTACTGGACCTAATAGAAAGATTCAGCAAAGTAGCAGGATATAAGACAAACATACAAATCAGTTGGATTCCTATACATCAATAGAGAACTACAAAAAGGAAATCAAGAAAGCAATATAGTTTAAAATAGACCCTAAAAAACCAAAATACTTAGGAACAAATCTAACCAGGGACGTAAAAGACCTATACAAAGAAATCTACAAAACACTATTGCAAGAAACCAAAAGAAACTTACATAAATGGAGAAACATACCATGCTAATGATAGGTAGACTCAACATTATTAAAATGTCAATTCTACCCAAAGCAGTCTATAACTACAATGCAATCCTGATCCAAATACCAACAGCATTCTTTAACGAGCTGGAAAAAGTAATCATTAACTTGATATGGAAAGGAAAGAAGCCCCCCGAATAAGAAAAGTTAGTGAAGAACAAGAATAAAGTAGGAGAGCTCACACTACCTGACCTCAGAACCTACTATACAACTATGGTAGTTAAAACAGCCTGTTACTGGTCTAATGACAGACACACTGACCAATGGAATAGAATTGAGAACCCAGATGTAAATCCATCCACCTACGGTCAACTGCCCCCACACGTGTTAATCTGTCATACTGTGGTGGTTTGCATGTAGCTGTGATGCCTTAAGCTATGTCCCTAGTATTCAAATACCAGCAGGGTCACCCATGGAGGACAGGTTTCAGCTGAGATTGCAGACTAAGAATACTAGGAAGAAGGACCTGGCGGTCTACTTCTGAAAATAACTAGCCAGTGAAAACCTTATGAATAGCAGAGGAATATTGTCTGATATAGTGCCAGAAGATGAGCTTCTCAATTTGGAAAGCACTCAAAAGATGACGGGGAAGAGCTACCTCCTCGAAGTAGAGTCGACCTTAATGGCGTGGATGGAGTCAAGCTTGCGGGACCTTCATTTGCTGATGTGGCACAACTGAAAATGAGAAGAAACAGCCGCTACCATCAATTAATTGGAAAGTGGAATGTACTACGTATGAATCTAATAAAATTGGAAATTGTCAGAAATGAAATGGAACGCATAAACATCGATATCCTAGGCATTAGTGAGCTGAAATGGACTGGCATTGGCCATTTTGAATCAGACAATCATATGGTCTACTATGCCGGAATAAAAATTTGAAGAAGAAAGTCTTTGAATTCATTGTCAAAAAGAACATTTCAAGATCTATCCTGAAGTACAAGGCTGTCAGTAATAAGATAATATACATACATCTACAAGGAAGACCAATTAATATGACTATTATTCAAATTCACACACCCACCACTAAGGCCAAAGATGAAAAAATTGAAGGTTTTACAAACTTCTGCAGTCTGAAATTGATCAAACCTGCCATCAGGAGCCACTGATAATTACTGACGATTGGAATGTGAAAGTTGGAAACATAGAGGAAAAATCAGTAGTTGGAAAATATGGCCTTGGTGATAGAAAGGATGACTGAGATAACATCATAGAATTTTGCAAGACCAATGACTTCTCCATTGCAAACACCTTTTTTCCACACACACAAAAAAAAAAGTGACTATACACATGAACCTCACTGGATGGAATACACAAGGATCAAATCCTTTACATCTGTGGAATGAGACAATGGAAAAGCTCAATATCATCAGTCAGAACAAGTCCAGGAGCCTACTGGGAAACAGATCAACTGCTCTTATGCAAGTTCAAGCTGAAACCAAAAAAATTAGAACAAGTCCACAAGAGCCAAAGTACAACCTTGAATATATCCCACCTGAATTTAGAGACCATTTCAAGAATAGATTTGACAAATTGAACACTAATTGCCAAAGACCAGACACATGGTGGAATGACATCAAGGACATAATACATAAAGAAAGCAAGAAGTCATTAAAAAGACAGGAAAGAAGAGACCAAAAGGAATGTCAGAAGAGACTCTGAAACTTCCTCCTGAACGTTTAGTATCTAAAGCAAGTGGAAGAAATGATGAACAGAAGATTTCAAAGGGTGATTTGAGAAGACAAAGTAAAATATTGTAAAGACATGTGCAAAGACTTGGAGGTAGAAAACCAAAAGGGAAGAACACGCTCATCATTTCTCAAGCTAAAAAATTTGGAAGAAAAAATTCAAGCCTCGAGTGCCATGTTGAAAGATTCTACCGGGAAAATATTAAACAACACAGGAAGCACCAAAACAAGATGGCAAGAATACACAGAGTCACTATACCAAAAAGAATTGGTCAACTTTCAACCATTTCAGGAGGTAGCATATGAATAAGAACTGATGATACTAAAGGAAGAAGTCCAAGCTGGACTGAAGACGTTGGTGAAAAACAAGGTTCCAGGAATTGATGGAACACTAATTCAGATGTTTCAACAAACAGATGCAGCTCTGGAGGTGCTTACTTGTCTATGCCAAGAAATTTGGAAGACACTTACCAGGCCAACCCACTGGAAGAGATCCATCTTTATGCCTATTCCCAAGAAAAGTTATCCTGCCAAATGTGGAAATTATTGCATAATATGATTAATATCACACACAACTAAAATTTTGCTGAAGATCATTCAAAATCGGCTGCAGCGGTATATTGACAGGAAACTGCTAGAAATTCAAGTCAGATTCAGAAGAGGACCAGAAATATCATTGCTGATGTCAGATGGATCCTAGCTGAAAGCAGAGAATACCAGAAAGATGTTTTACACCTGTGTTTTATTGACCATGCAAAGGTATTCAACTATGTGGATCATAACAAATTATGAATGACATTGCAAAGAATGGGAATCCCAGAACACTTAATTGTGCTTATGAGGAATCTGTACAATAGATCAAGAGAGGCAGTCGTTTCAAAAGAACAACAGGATATTGTGTGGTTTAAAGTCAGGAAAGGTGTGTGTCAGGGTTTTATCCTTTCACTGTACTTACTGAATCTGTATGGTGAGAAACTAATCCAAGTAGTTGGAGTATATGAAGAAGAATGGGACATCAGGATTGGAGGAAAACTTATAAAAACCCTATGTTAGGTAGATGACACAACCGTGCTTGCTGAAAGTGAAGAGGACTTGAAGCACTTACTGACGAAGATCAAGGACCACAGCCTTCAGTATGGATTACACTTCAACATAAAGAAAACAAAAATCTTCACAACTGGACCAGTAAGCAGCATCATGATAAATGGAGAAAAGATTGAAGTTGTCAAGGATTTCATTTTACTTGTATCCACAATCAACACCCATGGAAGCAGCAGTCAAGAAATCAAAAGATGCATTGCACAGGGCAAATCTGCTGCAAAAGACCTCTTTAAAGTGTTAAAAAGCAAAGATGTCCCCTTGAAGACTAAGGTGCTCCTGTACCAATCCATAGTGTTTTCAATTGCCTCATATGCATGTGAAACCTGGACAATGAATAAGGAAGATCTAAGAAGAATTGATGTCTTTGAATTATGGTGTTGACAAAGAATATTGAATATACAGTGGACTGCCAAAAAAATTGATATATATGTCTTTGACAAAATATAGTCAGAATGCTCCTTAGAAGCAAGAATAGTGAGACTCCATTCCACATACTTTGAACATGTTATCAGGAAGGATCAATCCCTGGAGAAGGATATCATGCTTAGCAAATTAGAGGGTCAGCAAAAAAGAGGAAGACCCTCAATGAGATGGATTGACACAGTGGCTGCAACAAAGGACTCAAGCATAGCAATGATTGTGAGAATTGCATAGGACCAGGCAGTGTTTTGTTCTGTTGTGCACAGGGTCACTATGAGTGGGAACTAACTCACCACCACCTAAAAACAACAGGATCATTTATCTTCGACAAAGGCCCAAAGCCCATTCAATGGGGAAAAGATAGTCTTTTTAACAAATGGTGTGGGCAAAACTGGAGGTCCATCTGTAAAAAAAATGAAGCAGGATCCATGCCATACACCATAAACAAAAAATAATTCGAGATGGATAGAAGAACTAAATATAAAACCAAAAACTATAGAGATCATAGAAAAAAATAGTCAATACTAGAGGCCATAATACACATCATTAATAGGATAGAAACTATAACTAACAGTACACAAACACCAGCACATAACCTAGATAAGTGGGATCTTCTAAAAATTAAATGCTTATTGTCATCACAAGATTTCACTAAAAGAGTAAAAAGAGAACCTAAAGACTGGGTAAACAGTTTTGACTATGATAAATCTAATAAAGGTCTAACCTCTAAAATCTATAGGTAAATCCAACATCTCTACAACAAAAAGACAAATAATCTAATTAAAAATCTGCAAAGGACATGAACAAATGCTTTCCCAAAGAAGACATTCAGGTGGCTAACAGACACATGAGGAAATGCTGACGATCACTAGCCGTTAGAGGCATGTAAATCAAAACCACAATGAGGTACCATCATACCCCAACATTACTGGCATGAATCAAAAAAAAAAACAGAAAATAACAAATGTTGGAGAGGATGTGGGGAGATTGGAACCCTTATACACTGTTGGTGGGAATGTATAATGGTACAATAACTGGAAAATGATATGGTTCCTCCTTAGAGGAAATCCAAACCCTTTGCCATGCCATACCATCCAACAATTCTACTCCTAGGAATATATTTTAGAGAAATAACAGCAGTTACATGAAAAGACATATATATGCACACTCGTATTCATTGCAGCATTATTTACTATAGCAAAAAATCTAAACAACCTAAGTGCCCATCAACAGATGAATGGATAAAGAAACTATGGTACATGCACACAATGGAACACTAAGCAATGATAAAGAACAGTGATGAATCTGGGAAGCATCTCACAACACAGATGAATCTGGAGGGCATCATGCTAAGTGAAATAAGTCAATCACAAAAGGACAAATACTGTGTGAGACCACTATTATAAAAACTTATAGAAGATTTACATACAGAAAGAAACAATCTTTGAAGGTTACGAGGGAGGGGAGGGGTGGGGAGGGAAAATCACTAACTAGACAATAGAGAAGTGGTAACTTTGGTGAAGGATTAGACAGTAGTACACAATACTGGGAAAGTCAGTACAACTTGACCAAGGCAAGGTAATGGAAGCTTCGTAGACACATCCAAACTCCCTGAGGAACCAAATTACTGGGCTGAGGGCTGGCGACCATGGTCTCAGGGGACATCTATCTCGATTGGCATAACAGTTTATAAAAAAAAATTCTACATCTTACTTTGGTGAGTAGAGTCTGGGTTCTTAAAAGCTTGTGAGTGATCATCTAAGATACTCCACTGGTCCCACTCTGTCTGGAGCAACGGAGAATGAAGAAAACCAAAGACACAAGAGAAATATTAGTCCAAAGGAGTAATGGAGCACAAGTACCACAGCTTCTACCAAACTGAGTCCAGCACAACTAGATGGTGCCTGGCTACCACCACCAGACTCCTTGCTGACAGAGATCACAATACAGGGTCCTAGACAGAGCTGGAGAAAAAATGTGGAGCAAAATTCTAACTCAGAAACAAACAAAAAAACAGACTTACTGGTCTGACAGAGACTGGAGAAACCCAGAGAGTATGGTACCCAGACACGTATTTAATTCAGTACTGAAGTCACTCCTGAGGTTCACCCTTCATCCAAAAACTGGAGAGGCCCATAAAACAAAATGGGACTAAATGGGCACATCAGCCCAGGGGCAAGGACTAGAAGGTAGGAGGGGACAGGAAAGCTGGTAATGGGTAACCTAAGGTCGAGAAGGGGAGGGCGTTGACACACTGTGGGGCTAGTAACCGATGTCACAAAACAATATGTGTATTAATTGTTTAACGAGAAACTAAATTGCTCTATAAACCTTTATCTAAAGAATAATTAAATATATATATATATATAAGCAGGCATATTTAGAAATTGACAAGTTAATTCTAAAATTTAGAAAGAAAAGTAAAGTAAGTAGAATAGCCAAAAAATATTATTAAAAGAAGAAGAAAATTAGAAGACTATGATTTCAAAATTACTATAAAGCTACATCACTTAAGACAATGTATATTGGCTAAAAGATAGACATAGATCATTGGAAAAGAATGCGAGTGCAGAAATAGACTCACAAATATATGATCATTTTATTTTTCATAAAGGTGCCAAGGTAATAAAATGGAGATGAGAATCTTTCAATAAATGATCTATAACTACCAGACATCCATAATCTATATATACATACATACATATATATATATATCATTTATAAAGTATCTGACCATTTATATGGCACCATATAAAAAAATTAGATCAAAAAAATTAGATCAAAAGTATCATCAATTTACATAAATGTGCAAGTTAAAATTACGGAACTTCCAGAACAAACTTAGGAGAAAATCTATATGACCTTGTGTTAGGACAGGTTTTTTCCGCTGTCACATGATTGACATTTTGAGCAGGATAATTCTTTGCTGTGGGGCTTTCCTGTGCATTGTAAGATGTTATCAGCATTTCTGGCCTCTGCTTACTAGATGTCAGTAGCAACCCCACCCCCCTCAAACCAAAAATGTCTCCAGACATTACTAAATGTTTCTGAGGTTAGAGAGGTGTCAAAGTCATCGCCAGTAGAGACTCACTGGTTTCGGCATATATTTTTAGGACACAAGAATGTTTTTTTCTTAGGACACAAATTTAAAAGAATAACTTATAAATTGGATTTCATCAAAATTAAAAATATTCACTCCTCAAACTACTCTATTAAGAAAATTGAAAGTAAACTCATACACACCCATTCCTCACTTACTGAAATGGTGAGATTCCGAAGACCAGGTTGTTATGTGAAAATCGATGTTATGTGAAAATGAAGGATGACCACATCAGATCACAAAATGGAGGATGACTAAACTAAAAAAAAAAAAAAAAATTGCATTATTACACAACTGATTCAGACTCATAGTGACTCTGTAGGACAGACTAGAAAC
>NW_004444060.1:1259696-1262782 GCF_000243295.1 Trichechus manatus latirostris | reverse complement strand
GACCACATCAGATCACAAAATGGAGGATGACTAAAAAAAAAAAAAAAAAAAAAACCTCACTACTATCAAGTTGATTCAGACTCATAGTGACTCTGTAGGACAGACTAGAAACACCCCATATGCTTTCCCAGGCTGTAAATCTTTTATGGAAGCAGACTGTCACGTCTTTCTCCCGTGGAGTGGCTGGTGGGTTTGAACCACCAACCTTTGGTTAGCAGACAAGCATTTTAACCACTATGCCACCAGGGCTCCTTCAGATCGCAAAATGGAGGATGACTACATCATTACACAACTGTCAAATTACATCACTACATAACTGCCAAACCACTGAGAATCATGGACCAGCCAAGTTGACATGTAACCTTAACCATTACAGCCAGCATTACTCTCGCCTCACTCCTCGGCGTTCATTACTGTCAGACATACGTCTTTAATGAGCAAAATAATCAGATGGCAGATATTTTACTATTGTTGTAAATGTGAACTGTCAGACAACGAGATAGTCAATAAGTGAGGAGTAGGCATATATATTTGTTTGAAAGACACTTAACTGATAAAAGACTTGTACCCTGAATACATAATTAAAGCTTTTGTAACTCATAATAAAACAAACTAATTAAAAAAAATGACAAAAAGAGATATTGATGGCCATAAGCACATGAAAAGATACTCCATATCATGTCATTAGGGAAGTGCAAATTCATACCACAAGATACTATTAAGTAACCACTAAAATGGAAAACAAACAATATTAAGAACGGGTGAGGATGCAAAGCAAAGGGAAGTCTTACACTAGGACTACAAGTGGCAGAAGCACTATAAAACAGCTTAGGGGTTTCTTATAAAGTTAAACATATACTTCATACATCACACCTATCTCACTCCAAGGCATTATCCAAGAGAAATGAAAATGTATGACCACACAAAGACATACGTTAATGTACAAAGTAGGTATCACAAATTGGAAACAGAATGTCCAACAACTAATAAGTTAAGCACACTGTGGTTCATTCATGCAATGGAATACTATTCAGCAGTAGAACAGACTAGTGAAACATGTAATAACACATATGAATCTCAAAAACATGTTGAACAATAGAAGCCAGGCACAAAATAGTACCTACAGAATACTTCTATTTATTTGAAACCTTTGAACAGGCAAAATTAATCTCCACTGACAAAATGTTGACCAGTAGGTACCTGATCCATGGATATGAAGAGGCAGTTAACTGTAAAATCAAACGAATGACTTTCTCTGTTATGCCAATTCAATTTTAATGTAATTAAGTCTGTCTGTTCTGACTAACATCAGCCTACATCAAACCAAAATCATATTTTCTTAACTTAAAAATGATCCATCAGTATTTCTGTGCTCCAAAGCTCTTAGCAATCTAGCCAGAATGACTTCTTTAACAATGACAAAAGTTTATATATTAGTGCCTCATGGCTTGATTTAGCATAAAATAAAAATTCTTGTTAAGATTTAACAGGTCTTTAATTATTTGACGCCAGCTTCCTCCAAAATAATGGATCCTATCATCCTGTCTTCACATTCATTGTAACCTTCAATTCCTGAAACACACAGTTTTCTTTTCCTCTGAACTTTTCATAGAGGGACAATTCTCTGTAGGTCTCCCTGTTTCTGTATATCTTGCAAACAGAGCCACTAACCACCTTTTGTTCTGGACTAACTTTTCAAGAATGTTTGTATAGGGAACAGCTTTGAAAGCTAGAGATGATATCTCCCTCCAGAGTAAAGGGCAGGTCTATTTGCTGTCCAGTATAATAATGATAATGTCTCCCACTAAGGCAAAGACCCTGCAGGCTTTTTTGCAACCCCTTTAAATGACTGAAGTTTCCTAAGCCTTGGGTTCCTCAATTGTGATGCAAATACATTGTATATGTGGCATCTAGGGGCCCATTCCAGGATACTCTCTCCTGGGCTTTAGGAGGTTAAGGATTTAAACTACCATGATCATAAAGCTCATACTGCTTACTGTGCTGTGATAAATTTGCATTGTCCTTGGTCCTTGACTCTTGTGCCTTCTTCCAGAATCCATAAAATGGAAGCAACCCAACTTGTTAGCTTGTGAGCAGGGTAAAATCTCAGCTCTTTCATTGGACTTCATACTTTTGTACACTTTGTCCTCCCTCTAGAACATTTTCGTCCCTTGTCCCCATGCATGCCATCCCCATAGCCCCAGTTTACCTGATACTTAACCTTTTAGAACTTATTTGATCCTGCATGTATGAGATAGATGTCATACTTACAGTCTCCTGTAGCATTTTGAATATTTCATATTGTAGCTTATCATAAAAGACTGTATGTGAATGTGTGTATCACCATTATATTTTCTTTAGTGTCAACATGGAAGTCGTGTCAGTTTTGTTCAGCTTCATATTTAGCACCTAACAAAGTGTCTAAGATGACACTATATAAACTTAGATAAAATTATATAAGTACCTAGAACCATGCCTGATGTAATAGATGTTTAATAAATTGTGTAAATTATAATTAAATAGTAGTGTAAATTATTCGTAATGTTGTTACTAAAATGAAAATTTTTTAAAAAATTTTCTGCGTTGAACCTTGCTTAGAGAAAGATGCTGTGACTTATTATTTCCCTTGAAATTTTTTTTGCTGACTGTCAATATTTTTCCCCTCTATCTGGAAAGATTATTTTTTTAAAAGTATATATTCATGGTGGACATTGTATAAACTTCTTGAAAATTGGAGGTTTATCTTTTGTTTGCAAACCCTGGTGGCACAGTGGTTAAGAGCTATAGCTGTTAACCAAAAAGTTGGCAGTTCGAATCTACCATGCAGGACTTGGAAACATTATGGGGCAGTTCTACTCTGTGCTATAGGATTGCTATGAGTTAGAATTGACTTGACGGCAAAGGATTTGGGCTTGGGTTTGGGTTTTATCTTTTGTTTGTTGACATTTTTAGCACTATTTCATGATATGTTAGAACACACTAATTGGAAAAATAATCTAACTTTTTTTATTTTTTTTTTTTATTTTATTGTACTTCAGGTGAAGGCTTACAGAACAAATAGTTTCTCATGAAACAGTAGTACACAT
>NW_004444060.1:1236525-1257335 GCF_000243295.1 Trichechus manatus latirostris | reverse complement strand
TCCATTTCTGAAATCTTGTTGTTTAACTTTTGGATTTCTAATTGTTGTCTTTGTATAATTTCTAGTTGTGAATTTATTTTGGCATTTTGTTCCTGCTTCATCTTCCTGAATTCTTCCAATTTTTTGTCTGCATTTTCCATGAATGAGATTACAATGGTCATTTGCACAATAAATAAAGAATTATTAAATAAAAATATAACAACTGTATGGTAACATGTTAATTGGAAAGATAATCTGAAATATCCAAATATATTTTCATATATAATACTAAATAACATGTAAATCATCTATAAAAATATTAATAAGAAGAAGAAATAGTAGTCTTCACTTAGGAATTTTTTTAAAAAGTAGGTATTTTCTGTCAATGCTCTTATCTTTTCTAGAATTCCTTCACTTGCCATTTTTATTCTTCTTTATGAAAGGTAACCAAAATGTACTGAAAACTATACTTAGTACTTCAAAGATTGGCATGGACAGAATTCAGAGTAATGTAGTCTTGAATAGCTTACCTAACTAAAATAAATGAAAGCTTAAGAATATCAGTAAAAACCAAGTATCAGCAATAGGTTAACCTAGAGAAATAGTTCTTTCAGTTGGAAATGTTATTATAAATCCATAGAAATAGTACAGAGGTTATTTTAAAATCACAATTGGGGTGTTGAAAATTTCAAAATTGTATAGGTATATTAGACAATTATAAAAAGATGATAGTAAAATCCCAGAACTTCAGTTTAAAGCAAGTCATGCATCAAAAAAAAATTATTGAAGAGGTAGAAAGAGATAAAGGAAAATAAAATATGTAAGTATAGTTTTCCCTGATATTAATGGACTCATGTGATACTACCAAAATGATTTTCAGTTTAACACACTCAGAGGATTTTGTCATTGAATGACAATGAATAAGATAATTTTATAGTGCACATCAGGAAAAACACGTTCCTGGAAATTCAAAAGGACATTTTTACATTTCCATTGCTTTAATGATTCTAAAACATTATGTACTCCTACACTATAAAGAGAAACTGCTGGCTACAGGATAAGATTTAGAGCTTTAGTTCTGTTTGAACAAAAGCTTTGTCTCTTTTGTGTGCTCTCAACAACTTGTTGTCACATTCTCCAAATTAAGGGGTCTCAATAGTATTGGCATCTTTATCCTTATCATTTCCTCTCTGTTTTCTTGATTGTTAAACAGTGGTACCTGCCTCTTGTGGCCAGAGTTTATTGTCTTGCTTATTTAGATGTAGATGCAGATAACTCTCCTACTTCACTGCTTAATTTTTTCGGGAAAAATCAACAATAAAAATACAACTGTAGATTCTATTTATCTTACTTGAAAGAATGTGGTTTAATAGTAAAGAACATTCTAAATTCAATTTTATTTATTCATTGTAATGGGGAACATTTAGATACTCTTCAATATTTGCTTAACTTTTTAGGGCATTTGTCTTTCTTCCACTGTAAAATCCATGTATCTAGAATATAAAATAATTTAAACTATTTGATTAACTTTAAATTTCTTGACTTGCTTTGTAAAATCACCTTATTACAGCAAATATTTTTAAAAAGTAATAACGTTTTCAGACTCTAATGCAAGTCTTATGACATTTTTTGTTGTTCTCAAAATAAAAGTGATTTTTTTTCCCCAAAAATGTATGGAAATGCTCTAAGAACCCTTATTTCACACGTTATGTATATGGCTTACCTTATAAAAAAAATCAATGTAAACACATCAATTCTAACAGCCTGTTATCAACATTTTACTGGGCCTAAAATCAACCATAAAGATAACGTTTTGAAATCCAGAGAAAAATACACACTTTTAAATTTACCAGTCATTGGCTCTCAGTGGAGACAAAGCCAGAGAATATGTCTTTAAAACTACATGGTCTTCTAGGAATCATTTCAAAAATTGCTTTTCCTATTGGAGGTAACTTTTATAAGAATGATACACAGCTTTGGACTGCATTGTTTGACAAAATATTGGCATCTGCATATCTTCTTGTAGGGGTTATCAAGTTTGAGATACTCAGCCATTATTAACATCACTCCTGGCACTGATATACATAGACCTGCTTCCGAAAGAAGTAAGAAGTATTCAAAGTTTGTATATTTGAATCTAACGCTTTATGAAATATTTAATCTGATTTAAAAGATGATTAAATGTCTTCTCTGTCTCAGGTACTTTTAAAAAAAATTATTATATTTATCTGCATTCAAGAAAAAAAAAAAAAAAAGAAGTTGCCGTCGTGTCAATTCCAACTCATAGAGACCCTAGAGAACAGAGTAGAACTGCCCCACAGGGTTTCCAGGGAGAGGCTGGTGGATTCAAACTGCTTACCTTTTGGTTAGCAGCTGAGCTCTTAACCACTGCACTACCAGGGCTCTGCATTCAAGCAAACTAGACATTTAGAACTGAGAAAACTAGGGTTTGGGGATGTCAGCTAACTTCTTCAAGGTCACATAGGTAATAAGAGATGGATAGCATTTTACTGCGGCAGGGTAATTTTTGAAGATGTGTGTTATCGTCCTGACATTCTTGTGGTCTTAAAGAAGCCCTGTTTTCAGAGCATACACATCTAGATATAATTAGGCATTCTTGGTTTAGAATTAGATACATGCAAGAGTATGAGTAAACTTTACTTAAGCATTATGCCTTTTACGTACCTTTTTAAAGTACATGTTTGAACAGTTCTGAGTACTTTTCTGATCATGACAATTGTTTAAGCAAATAATACATCAGTATGTGTGTTTTCTTTTTATCCTTTTTAATGTTTTATAAAAATCATACAGGTCAACTATTTCGTTCTCTGTAATACCTTGCTTGGAGCACTTACTTGAGGCAATTACTGATGAAGATCAAACACTACAACCTTCAGTATGAATTACAGCTCAGCATAAAGAAAACAAAAAATCCTCACAACTGGACCAATAAGCAACATCATGATCAACGGAGAAAAGATTGAAGTTGTCTAGGATTTCATTTTACTTGGATCCACAATCAACACTCATGGAAGCAGCAGTCAAGAACTCAAATGACATACTGTGTTGGGTAAATCTGCTGCAAAATACCTCTTCAAAGTGTTAAAAAGCAAAAATGTCACTTTGAGGACTAAAGTGTGCCCAATCCAAGCCATGGTATTTTCAATCACCTCATGAGCATGCGTAAGTTGGGTAATAAATAAGGAAGACAGAAGAAAAATCGATGCCTTTTAATTATGGTGTTGGTGAAAATTATTAAATATACCATGGACTGTCAGAAGAACCCCTAAATTTACCTAAGAAGCACAGCTGGAATGCTCCTTAGAGCTGAGAATGGGGAGACTTCGTCTCACATACTTCGGATATATTATCAGGAGGGACCAGTCCCTGGAGAAAGAAGTCATACTTGGTAAGGTAGATGGTCAGCAAAAAAGAGGAAGACCCTTAATGACATAGATTGACACAGTGGCTGCAACAACGGGCTCAAACGCAGCAATGATTCTGAGGACGGTGCAGTACTGGCCAACGTTTTGTTCTGTTGTACATAGTGTTGCTATGAGTTGGAACCAACTCCACAGCACCTAACAACTACAACAATGCTTTGCTTCTAAAAATATAGAAGCAAACACATTTTCCTGGGTTAAGGGGAGAATGTGAAAAGTATAGTGTTTTATATGAGATAATCGCATGAATTTCTATGTTCTCATCCTGAAAATTTAGGGCTGCTTTTACACAGAAAGGAATAATTACGTGTAGGCAGACAGAAAACATTATATTGTAAATAAAGCATCACTTTAGTGTTAGACAACCTGGCCTATGAGAGATGAGCTTTTAACACGAGATTAACTAGGACAAAGTAGAGATTTGGCTATAGGTAGTTATTACTCTTTGTGCTTGCACTTGTGTATGTGTGCAGTATCCATAGCACTTGTACAAAGAAAGGATTTTAAAAACATAGGGAACATTGAGGTTAATTTTTTTTTTTTAACCAAAGAGATTAGCAAAAAGAGGAGAAAGATATGTTTGTATCTAATCTGTAAAAGGGAATGAAAGTTTTTTCTCAGTGTTACCAGAACCTTTCTGTAGCAGTAGATGGATCAGAAAAAATAATTAAGAAATTTAAGAATGTCTAATTGAGTCATGAAACAAATATATACCAAGTGTTTGTTATGCTATTCATTAAGAATACAATTACAGAAGTGAGTGAGTCTTCTCTTTAAAGAGTTCATAAACTCAGTTATTCTAGTGAAGGAGATGACATTTGAAATCAGTTTCAACATTCAATAGGATTTTCTTAAATGATAAAATTAAAAGTCACTCCACACAATAGAAATAAATAAATAAAAGGGCAGGATATGGTGAGTGGTTATGTAGTTTTGTAACACATGCTCCAAGCCCATCTCCCTTTGCACTAAAGGCATTTCTATGTATCCCCTGGAAAGAATATATTTGGGAATAATGCACATCATGTTATTTCTCCAGATGATCATCTATAGGTAATTGTTTTCCACCATACATGATCCATATTATGGAAAATAAAGATGACTGCCGTATGGCTATTGACAGGAGAAAACTATTTCAAATACTTTTCACTGTTCATATCTGAACCAAAAATATTAGAACCCAACAGATGTTTAAGAAGTCATTTAATTTCTTTATCTGTTTACTTATTTACTTATTTTTTAAAGACTCAGTCCCAAAGTAGAACGGTGAATAAAGAGAGATGGCAGGGGTTAGAATATTGTCAGGTTTGTTATGCTTTTAATATAGATACCTCACTTAATTGCAGCACATGGAGAGGCAAAGCCTCAGTACCTATGAAACTGGACGCATCCAGGTCTGCTCCGTGCGGCTAGAAAGACATGAAGTGGTGAAAACGGAAGAAGCAGCTTTATTTAGCTGGCCAAGTACAAGAGCCCACTGGGACTTGTGGCCTGACGGATTTATAGGAGTAAAGTAAATTCGGTCTGGGGTCTTCAGGGACGCCCCAAGGTGGAGTCAGCCTGCTGATTGGCTTGGTCCATAAAGGCGTTCCTGGGGCAGTCTGATCTTCTGCACCTGCCCAGTCTAAGAGCCGGGGGGGTCACAAAGATGGCATTTTGCCCACATCCAGGGCGTAGATGGGGCTGTGTTTTTCAGCCTCTGACTTCAGTAGGTCATCCAAGGGACATGGTTCTCGGTACTGCGCATGTCAGGTGAGCCAAACCAGGTTCCAGATCAGTTTCTACTGGTCTTGAGACCGCAGTCTCTTGTTTTTTCTTAACTGAGCTGGAACCGGAAGTATACCTAAATAAGGAGATATCTTAAAGACAGGGGGTTAGCGCCTACATTACCTAATACTGAGATAGTTTACGTGCAAGGAGTTAATTCTCATGGAACATAGGATGGCTGGCACCACCCGTTGCTTATTCACCTAGGTCCTCAGAAAGTGACCTGCACAGATGCGGTCTAGGCTACAAGAGATTCTTCCACAGGGAAAGACTATCTTTCTATGACCCTCCCCCTGATCTTCCCACTTCCTGAAATTCTGTCTTTGGTCTATCTTTGTATATTACTGACCCATCTGATGCCACAACATATCAATACACTTCCAGAGAAACCAGTCCTCCCATGGAATAAATAAGTCCAGTTCCCTTCTCTTTTCTTGTAAAATATATTGCTAATATACTATTTCTTTTTATTCCTCTATCCATATTTTGCAGAGATATTGAAAAATAAATAAATAAAAAACAAATTCAGGAAAGGATTACAGTTGCAAATGAAGATGAGGATTTCTATTCCAGAATATGAGATGATTTCCCCAAAAGTGTCTAAATTATCTTCAAGCTTAATAACTGATGATTTGACAAATACTTCTTTGCTGTTCTACATAGGAAGATTTCTTTTTTCCTATCATCAATAAACTAACCCTATTTTTATAAAATGAAAAATTCTGCCTTATTATAATTAAAGGAGGATTGATCTCCACTGAGTCCTATTGCATGTTTCCAAGCCCTAGATTATGCTCATGACCTTGTGAAGGAGGAATATAATTACACCACCATAAAGGGATTGATGTACTGACAAGTAACCAAGGATGGAGAATGTTTTCATATAGAACCTTCATATAAAAATGAGAATATTCTCATTTTTTGTATTGAAACATTATTGTATAATTTGAAGTCCCCAGATTTTTTATTTATGCACATGTGTTGTTCTCTAGAGAAACAGAACAAGACATATATATATGGTCACTTTAAGTTGGAATTGACTCGAAGGCAACAAGTTTGGTTATACATATATATATATATATATATACACACGCACAGACACACACACACACACACACACACATATACCCTGTGGCACAGTGATTAAGCACCCAGCTGCTAACTGAAATGTTGGTGAAATGTTGAACACATCAGCCGCTCTTCCAGAGAAAGATGTGACAATCTGCTTCTGTAAAGTTTACAGCCTAGGAAGCCCTATGAGGCAGTTCTATTCTGCCCTATAGGGACCCTATGAGTCAGAATCGACTTGAGGGCACACAACAACAACATATATATACTTCAAACAACTGGCTCGTGCAACTGTGTGGGCTGGGAAGTGGGCTGGCAAAATCTGTAGGTCAGGTGGCAGGCTGGAGATTTCTGCAGGCCTGTGTCCCAGGATCTGTAGGTCAGGCAACAGGAAAAGTGAAGAGAGGAGAAAGAGAGAGAGAGAGAGTTGTGCCAAAATACCTATCTATATTCTGGAGGCAAACCACACCCCTAAGTAAACTCTTGTTTCTGTTTATTGATTTATTACATTAGATTACATCACGAAAGGTGACTACGTTAAATTAGATTACCTTATGTTACATTACGTGACACTACATTATGGAACAGCACTTAGTCTAGTGTTTGACCAAAACACTGGAAATCATACCCCGGCCAATTTGACACATAAAATTAACCATCACATCATTTATATATCCTGTTACAACCAAAGTGACTCAGAGCTGATGAAGAAATATATACTACCCTTGGGAATACTGGCTACAGTATTTTTCAGATGGCCTGGAAGGCTGACAATTTTAATTGAGGCTGAAAGCACAAAAGAGCTTTGCAAAAGGCACCAGCTGATGTGCAAGCTGCGCTATAACTCTGGTCTGACGATTTTACAGACCCACTGGTGTCAAACATGATCGTGGTGAGTAGAAATGCTGGATCAAGGTCTCTGACATGATGGAACAGAAGAGTTTCATGGCAGACAGTAAGATTGTGGAGAAAGGTCATGGCTTTATTTTAGCAGAGAAATAATCTCACTACAAAAATATTTCCTGGTTTGTTTCTGGGCCCTAATATAAACTGCATGCTTGACCACAGGCCACCTGAAGCTGCCTGCCATGAGCTGGGAATGATCTAATCCACCAAGTCATAAGGTCAGGGATGCACAGCAGCAATCCATCTTACTGAAATGTTACATTCAAGGTCAGACCTCAGAAGATCTGATGGCTCTACTAAATTACATAATAAAGCATCCTAGAGTCCCATGACATTTACGTCTGCTGTGCTGATACCACTGCTTCTACTCATACCTATAGCCTCAATGGAAATTCTATTTGACTAACTGAAAAAGGAGGAATAAGTGTTGGGGTTCAAAACAATAAATTGGTGCTAATGTTAAATGGAGCCTTGGTGGTGCAATGGTTAATAGCTCAGGCTGCCAACCGGAATGTCTGCAGTTTGAACCCACCAGCTGCTCCTTGGAAACCCTATGTGACAGTTGTACTCTGTCCTATAGGGTCACTGTGATTCAGAATTTGCCAGATGGCAACAGGTGATGGAGCCTTGGTGACGCAGTAGCTAAAGAGCTTGGCTGCTGTCGAAAAGTTTGGCAGTTGGAATCCACCAGCCACTCCTTGGAAACCCTATGGGGCAGTTCTACTGTCTCCTATACGGTCACTATGAATCCACTAAACAGCAAAAGGTTTGGATTTTGGTAATGCTAAATAGATTGCTTTTACATTAAACTACATATATATTTAAAGTGTGGCCATAAAACTCATGCTGCGAGCAATTAACTTGAATACTCATCTTGTATGGAATGACAAATTGCCTAAGTATAGACACAAAGACCTTTAAAAAAAAAAAAAAAAAAAAAAACTTATTGCCATCAAGTAGATTCTGATTCATTACCTATGGTGACCTTATAGGATAGTCTAGAACTGCCCCACCGGATTTCAAAGACTGTAACCTTTACGGGAGCAGGCTACCACATCTTTCTCCCACAGAGTGAATGGTGGGTTCAGACTGCTGACCATTTGGTTACTAGTCAAGCACTTAACTGCTGTGCAACCAGGGCTCCTTATAGAAACCTTAAGAGTGGCAAATGACTCAGCTGCTTGGCCAGGAGTACTGAAGGAGCATGACTAAAAAATCTGAGACAAAGAAGTTTGGGGGAGAGCATGTGGGTAGAACCACATAAGCAGGCAGAGTGTTCATTTTTATGTTTCAGGTCATTACCTAGAGAACATCTGCCAAAGAGGAGACACTAAAAAACCAAGTAAAAGGACGATTTAACCTGTGTGTGGCAGCCAATTCTAGCCTTGATGGGCTCGCCTTGAGGCTGTGGTGCAAGATGGAGGTTCTGCACAGGCTCAGCTCTAGGTACTGCCTCTGTCGAAAACCCAGTCTATTCATTACAGTTACCCTGTTCCATACTCGTGCTCTGTGGGATCACATTTCTAAATAAGCTACCTTTATGCAGGTATCTGTCTCAGATTATGCTTTCAGGGCTATCTAGGCTAAAAATTATGCAAAAGACTGTAGATGGTACAAGTTGGGAGAGTGCAGATTGAAATTTTCAAATTGTTAAATTTGAGATGACTATCATCCATACAGAGTCCTGGTGGCACAGTGGTTAAGAGCCCGGCTACTAACCAAAAGGTCAGCAGTTCGAATCCACCAGCTGCTCCTTGGAAACCCTAGGGTGCAATTCTACTCTGTCCTGTGAGTCACTATGAATAGGAATCGACTCAATGACAATGGATATCATCCATACTCAGTTGGTATTCAGTACTCAACTCAAGTTAAAATGATCTAATGATCTGATATAGATATAAAATTGGTAGTTATCATAATGTAGAGTATTGAAATCCATAAGACCAGTAGATCATGGATTGTGTTTTGTTGTTTGTTTTATTTTTCCAGCATTGAAGAGACTCAAGTTTTGATTCCTGGGTACTCCAACATACAGATGTTCAGCAAAAGTGGAGAAAATGGTAAAGGTGACTGAGAAAGAAGAGCCATTAAGAGGAAAGGGAAACTAGGATAATGTTTTTTCCCGGAAGTAAAGAGAAAAAAATATTAAAAAGCGAATACCTACCTAACCAAATACTATTGATAAAAACCAACCCTGTTGCCATCAAGTCAATTCTGGCTCATAACAACCCTATAGGACAGAGTAGAACTTCCCCATAGGGTTTACAAGGAGCAGCTGGTGGATTCAAACTGCTGACCTTTGATTAGTAGCCAAATGTTCAACCACTGCACCACCAGAGCTCCAGTACTATTGATAGGTCAAGTAAAATAGGTACCGAAAATTATTCATCAGATTGAGTGACTTGATGAGCAGCGTAGGAAAAAGTCTGACTGGAGAGGATTGAATGCACAGCAGGTAGAGGAGGACTAGAGTCAGGGAACTCCACTCTTATTCAAAGCATTTTGCTGTGAAGAAAAGCTGAGAACTAGAGTATAGCTGGTAGAGGAAGAAAACTTAAGAAATTATGTTTTAAATATGAGAAAGACAACAGAATGTTTAAATGCTGATGGTAATGATCTTATACAGAGAGGAAAATTGATAATGCAGGATTAAAAGGCATAATTGCTGGAGTAAGGACCTTGAGTTATGAGAGGAGATTTCCTTTGACTCGGGGACAGAAGACACAGTAGGCCTAGACAGCAAATTGATATGGCTAGCAATCACTTTAACTTGTTTTCATTTGCTGTTGTTAATATTATTTTGATATGGGGTAAAATTCATTAAATTACCAGCTATAATTTGATTTAAACACACACACACAGACATATCTATTTTTACTGAAAGTTATATTAATTTTTCAAATGATGCAAGAAATTCCTTAGATTTTGATAGTAGATTCATTACTTTCAATGCCTTAAATCTAGTGTATGTGGTATGTGTGTGTGTATGTTATAGCTGTATATATACACATATATATTATAAATATGCAGATATATATATGATTAAAACTAAAAATAAAGAAATATAAAATGCACTACAAACTATAGGGAAATACAGCTTGTGTTTTCAAATGTCCTCAGATCTAATAATCACGTAATCATGTTGTTGTTGTTAGGTGCCATGGAGTCGGTTCTGACTCATAGCGACCCTATGTAAAACAGAAAGAAACACTGCCCAGTCTTGTGCCTCACGACCAATGTTATGATTGAGCTCATTGTTGCAGCTACTGTGTCAATCCATCTCATTGAGGATCTTCTTCTTTTTTTACTGACCCTCTGCTTTACCAAGAGTGATGTCCTTCTGCAGGGACTGGACTCTCCTGATAACAGGTCCAAAGTACGTGAGACGAAGTCTCACCATCCTTGCTTCTGAGGAATATTCTGGCTGTACTTCTGCTAAGACAGATTTGTTCATTCTTCTGGCAATCTATAGTATATTCACTATTCTTTGTCTATAGCATAATGCAAAGAGGTAGTGAGAGTATTAAAACATAAAGAAAACCTAAAGCATTATATAGATTTAATTGACTTCTAATTGCTAAGTCAATAGGATATTGGAAACTTCATCCGCAATGGTTTTCAATAATTGTAAAAATTGCTTGATTGTTTTATATCTAGACATTCATCAGTTCATTTGAGACTCTGAAGTCTTAAGAAAGGAACTATGATTTCAAATATAATTTGATAGTTAATAATAATGAGTAATAACTGTCACTGAGTGAATGGTCACCTTGCTTTAAGAAACTGTGTTCTCTCTTAGTGATATACAGTATGACTGACAAGTAACCAATGTTTTTCTTGAAGCTAAATACAACATCAACTCATTTATGCAATATAATCATGAAATAAGCTGTTCCAAGTAACTAAAGTTATATTTATAAATGGGAAATTTTACCATCTAAGTACAAATAGTGATCTTTGTGTTCATTTGATATAGACTTCTAATTTTTTTTCAAATTAAGAAACTGAGGTTCAGAGAGGTTTATTGTCCTGCCTGTGGGTCTATATGCGTTCTTTTGTGGAGCTGGTAAAACCCAGGCTTTATAGTTTTAAGTTTTAATCCTACTTGATATTAACTTATTCAAATATTTTAAGTCGTCTATAGTAGACAGAATTCTACTGTGTTGTCAAGATCCTAGAAGTGGATATGCCCAGTGTAACCTTTTCTCCTTGATTGTAGGGGAGGCTTGTGAATATGATGGAGTGTCACTTCAGTGATTAGGTTACTTTATGTGTTAAACATGAAGGGGCTTTTCAAATGTAATTAAGATACCCAGTCAGTTGATTTATACATTCCCAAACATGAGATTATTAGGTCAGGGCCTGATCTAATCAGGTAAAAACCTTTAAAAGAGGGACTGGGTCCTTCCTGAAGAAAGAGAGTCTCTCCTGCTGGCTTCAGAAAGAGTAATCTGCCTGTTGTTAGAAGACCTCTGAGAAGGTGATGTGGCAAAGAACTGTATCAGCCTCTAGTAGCTGAGAGCAGCTTCCAGTCAATGACTGATAAGAAGCCAGGGCCCTCAGACATACAGCTGTGGTAACGAATTCTGCCAACAACCTGTGTGAGCTTCGAGGTAGAATCTTCCTTGTCAATCCTACAGATGACAACACAGCCAGGTGGCCCCTTGATTGCAGCCTAATGAGACCCTGAACAGAAGACCCAATTAAGCTGTGCCTAACTTCTCGCCCATGGAGACTGTAAGATAATAAATTTATGATGCTTTAAGGTTCTCAATTTCTTATAATTTGCTTGTTTTATAAAGTTAAGAAAGGTAGTTACTCGGTTCCAAAATTAGTAAATACAATATTATGGCTAAATGATACATTGATTTCATTTTTAAACTTTGTTTTTGTTTAATAAAATTACTTTTCAAAGCCTTAGTTCACATAATTTAGTCAGAAAGGAAGAGAATCAGTAAATTTCAGATACTGGTCTTAGCAACATTCTCAAGTACAAAGCTTAGGGAAAGAAACCTGATATAGAACTAAAACCAGAGAAGAAAAAATAATGCACCAAAGAAAGGCTTTGATTTAAAGTAGAAATTGCTCCAGACTATTATAGAAAAAGAGCTTGGTTAACAGAGATCTAAATAAGAATCTGACCAGCTTATTTTTGATTGTGTGGCCTTAACTGAGTATCCTCCAGGAAAGTACTATAAATGTTGATTTACCAACTAAACAAGAATTGCTTAAAAAAGCAAAGAAGAGACCTTGTGCAACTACATGTCTTTGTAAAGTTGCAAAAAGTAAATTGTATAAAGTAAGAAAGGGCACTCAGTAAACATTACTACCCACCAGATTAGGGATTTTATTTTCACTCAAAGAGAAATCTTTTGTTTGATCCTAAGTATGTGCAAGTGTGTGTATGTGTGTGTGTAGAAGTAACATAATCACAGAACAGTAGAAATGCCTTGACTGAGCAGTGTCGTAATTATGAGGAGAGAAATTCATTGAGAAGGTATGATTGCTAAATACCCTACTGTGAAATTCTAGTAGGGGTATAAATTGGATTATGTCTCAAAGGATTAATGAGAGTCCTATTGACTGAAAAGGGAATGATGGAGTTCATGCAGGTCAAGGGTTAACCTAAGGCTAGAAAAATGAGTTGTGAGCAGATTATGAAGACTTTTCCAATCCGTGCTAAACAGTTTATGTTAATCCTATGCAATCTATAACCTAAATTATATAAAATTAACTGACAAGGCTATTGAGGTAATCACATGTGAGAAGATAAATAGGTAAATATGGGAACTGGAGTGTATAGTAGAAACAGGATGAGAGGAAGAAGAAATTAATATATATATATATATACGAATAATAGGTGGAATTCAGGCTGGGGCAACAAAACTGCCTGAAGTCTAGCTTGCTAGGGAATGACCAACAATCCAGACTCAAGTGAAAATCAAGGCTCCATCAGAACCATTTTCACCTGTGGTTTGAAGCATCAGGGCATCCTCCACTCTGGTGAGAGTAGCATAACCATAGCAAGTTTATCAGGGAGCACAATTTTTCTTTTTTTTCACAGGAGGCAGTTAGCCGCATCTTGATTCTACAATTAGTCCACTTTTTAGCAGGATTCCAGACAAAAGCTAAGGACAAAGATTTTGATCCTCCACATCACAGGCGAAAGCTCTGTCAAGAGTTAGGGATATTTTCAGCATCCTAACAGAAAGTTTCTTTCAGTTTTCAGTTGCCAAATGGAAGCTAGGTTAGCCATCAGGAAACTGGGACAAAAATCGGCCCAGGTTTTTTGAGTTTGAGGGACATTTGATACAAAGATGAAAGTAAGATGATGTTATGATATCTAAATAGAAATCTACTTACAATTTTAGCAGTGTAAATGGGGCCCTGACTGCTTCCTACACAAGATTATAAGACACTTTTAATACATGAGATGCTTAGAATCAAAACTTCAGAGAGTCTCAGCAATTATAGAACCCGGATTTGGTGAATGCCATGTAATATCATAGAGTTCCTCAATAAATAGATGTGTTGATGAGTCAAGAACATCAAGGCCACACTAAGAAGCACAGAGTTGACACGTGGAGCTTAGTCAGTTTCTCTCATCAGAAGTCTGGTTTAATTTTGCCACTTGAAGTGTTACTTTAAACATTATCACAAACTCCCATGATGAATGGCCAATAGTAAAAGCCATGAGCATTAAATTTGTCAAATCAAACATATCTTGCAATATAAAATCTTCATATTCCAATTCTGATGGTTATGTTGTATTCCTAGACGTATAACTCAAAACCATTGGATTTATGTTGTTGGTAACAGAACCAAGATCCACATTTATTATTTTTATGCAGAATATCTCTGTTCTTGTTGTTGTTAGGTGCCGTCGAGTCGGTTCCAACTCATAGCGACCCTGTGTACAACAGAACAAAACATTGCCAGGTACTGCACCATGCTCACAATCGTTACACTTGACCCCATTGTTGCAGCCACTGTGTCACTCCATCTCATTGAGGGTCTTCCTCTATTTTGCTAATCCTCTACTTTACCAAGCATGATATCCTTCTCCAGGGACTTATCCCTCCTGATAAATGTCCAAAGGACCACCAGGTCTTCCTTCCTAGTCTGTCTTAGTCTGAAAGCTCAGCTGATACCTGTCCGCCATGGGTGACCCTGCTGGTATTTAAATACTGGTAACATAGCTTCCAGCATCACAGCAACATGCAAGCCCCCACAGTATGACAAACTGACAGTCATGTGGGGGAAAATATCTCTAGCCTAATATTTATTCATGCTTCAAATGAATATGCTTTTCCTAGGCATTTTATAGGTTGCATACCAGTTGTATAAAAAAAAGAAAAAGAAAATGTTCTATGTTTCTTAACAGCAAAATTTAATTTCAGAGGTAAGCTGCATTCGATGACTTAAAAACTGGGACCAAGTTAATTAAACACCGTTGGCTTGAGGGGCATATGCTTTTCCTTCTGTTCTCCCACCCTACCTCTAGTTCTGGGATCCTTAGCTTGCATCAAGGTATTGAGATTGGCAGGGAAATGGAATCTGGGGTTCTGGTCATTGATTGTCATCTGACACAGCAGCTCTCTATTCATTACAATTGGTCTTACACTTGCTGACTTCTAAGATATGTCCAGATAATTATATGATTTCTAGTTTATGGTCTATTTGGTGACATTTCTATTTACTTCAGTGGATTGATATCTAACAGACTGATGTTTAGGATTTATATCCATAGTATCTCTTGTTAAATACAATAGAGGAGTGTCAGAGTTTGGGATTTTATGTGTCAGTAGTAACTAGCATGAGAACAAAGTGTATCTGTATTAATTATGTGGTTTTAACAACCATTCTCCAGTGTCTTATATTATGGAATAAATTGCATGTGTAAAATTCCTTGAGATTAGGAATGTTTTATTCTAAACCTCCACAATATCTTCCTTTGTAATTCTCAACTTACACCTCATCCCTCCACATCATTTACTCAAGAGTTCTACAAGATGGAGAAATTCATTATTCACCTTTTTATTAATAACCAAAATAATAAAAAATAACACACTGTAGCAGTCAAGAAATTAAATGACTTATTGCATTGGGTAAATCTGCTGCAAAAGACCTCTTTAAAGTGTTGAAAAGCAAAGAAGCCACGATATTTTCAATTGCCTCATATGCATGCAAAAGCAGCACAATAAAAAATGAAGACTGAAGAAGAATTGATGTTTTTGAATTATGGTGTTGGTGAAGATTATTGAATATACCATGGACTGCTAGAGGAACCATCAAGTCTGTCTTGGAAGAAGTATAACCAGAGTGCTCCTTGGAAGATAGGATGGCAAGACTTTGTCTCATGTATTTTGCACATGTTACCAAGAGAGACCGGTCCCTGGAGAAGGACATCATGCTTGGTAAAGTAGAGGGTCAGTGAGAAAGAGGAAGACCCTCAAGGAGATGGATTGACACAGTGGCTGCAACAATGGGCTCAAGCACGACAATGATTGTGAGGATGGTGCAGGAGAGGGCAAAGTTTCATTCAGTTGTACATAGGGTTGCTATGAATCAGAAGTGACTACAGGGATCCTAACAACAACAACATACTTTTTAGAGCATCTCAGTCTGTTAAGTAGACTTCATTATCTGCAAGTTTATAAGTGTTTTGCATTCTGAACCAATAGGATCCATCTCTGCAACACTGACACACAAGTGAATTATAAAGACATCTAGAGTGCTAACTATTCCCTTCTTCCCTAATGTCAAAATGATGTCATTAATAAGAGAAACCAATATGCTATTATCTAAAATGGTGAGATAGTGAAGATGTTTGTGAATACCTTGGGGCACAGAGAAAAATTAACAGTCCCTGAAAAAAAGAAGCAAAAAAGCGCTTAATTTCCTTCCAGGTGAAAGCAAGTTTCTATGCCTCTCTGCTTATTAATATAAACCAGAGATTGATAAAGTCTTTCTGTAAAGGACCAAATAGTAAATATTTTAAGCTTTGCAGGCCACGAAGACTCTTGTAAATGCTCAAGACTGTCATTGTAATGCAAAGCATTCATAGGTAATATGAAAATGAATGGATGTTGCTATTTTCCAATAAAACTTTATTTAAAAAAAAAAAAGAAAGCAGAAAGTAGGCCAGCTTACCCAGTAGATCTACTTTTCATACCTTTGCTGCAAAGAAACATACATTTTCCAGATTAGGTATATTAATCCAACTTCCAAGGGCTATATTAGTTTGACCTAGTAAAAACATTTTTGGAACTGCATATCCAATAGAAGACACAGTAGGCACTACAGTGTCATTTTCAAGTCTCATTTTTTTTTTAAATTATTATTGTATTTATTCATTTAGCCAAACAGGAGAATTAAGGGATGTCAAAATGCCTACATCTTCCACCTTTTACTGTGGCCAACGTGATATATAAAATATCCAACACCAGGTTCAGCATTGGAATTCAGCAGTCAAATTGATACTAACTAATCAGAACAGCTGCTGGCAACAAACACTGTATGACCTATATCAAGTGAATATCAGCTCCACTGGTGTCACTGAATCTAAATAGAGCAGATGCAGTATTACAGGCATGAGGTATGAAGGCAGGTAGTTAACCTTTTCTACCATGAGCTTTCTTGCAACACGGTTAAGGTTGCAATGTGAAGATTCTGTTAGTTGCTGGGTATGTCAGTTCCACCTATTCTCTGAAGCAGAATCTTCTAGATCATGTGCCACAATGTACTAATTTTCTGTGGCCAGGCCTGGTTATACTGCCCTGTGATACTGATCCCCTTAGCCTATCGAGTAGCAGCACAGAGTCTTTGGAAGCCAGAACTCCAAATTTTCACCTATAGCTACAAGCATTCTCATCCATTTAATCTCAAATGCCATACCACTTTTGTTATTTCCTATAGTTATCATAACCTGAAAAAAATTGACCTATGACTGCCCTGATGGAATGAGTAAAAGTACACAGGTTCACACAGGGCAACTCTGGTTTTGCCATGATGATGAGGTCTTCAGTGATAACGTCATTTATCACCTGACAGGGCTGTGTACAGTCTAGTAGGCTGAAGTCACATCCTAGAATTAGGGTTAATTTGCAGTTAGTTACATGGTTTAACAGTGACTGAGAGTTCCCTTTAAGGAAGGATCAGATCAATGTTTTTCTGTCAATAAGTACAATGCAACAGCAAACTTCTTTAGGAGACACACCTGCCCTTTTATTCAAAAACCAAAAAACCAAACCCGTTTCCAGTCAAGTATATTGCTACTCATAACGACCCTATAGGACAGAGTAGAACTGCCCCATAGGGTTTCCAAGGAGCAGCTGGTGGATTCAAACTGCCAACCTTTGGTTAGCAGCCGAGCTCTCAACCACTGCGCCACGAGGGTCCTTTTATTCAGTGATTGGATTTTTCGGCTGAGACTTAGGAACAGGATGGGACTATGATTCTCTATCATTGTGGTCCGTGTGGTGACCCATCTGTTTTTAACTATAAAATCTTAGTATTACTAAGTTACTTAGTTTCCCACTGATTAGCTACTTAGTTCCCTGTTGATTTTATTCTTTGAAGCCACATATTTCAAAGTCAGATCTATGAGTATTTGACTACTCTTGAGGTTCTAATTGGTCCTTCTACTCTTCTGCCTCTTGTAATGACCAAGATATTTGGATTTTCATGATTTCTGCTAGCAACTGTTCATGTTAACTCTAGGTTTCTCCCATGGCTGCTAGGAGTGGGGACTCAATTTAATCCTGTCTTACAGCATTCCACATTTAGCACACATAACTATAAATATGTTTTTGTTTTTAATTTGTTTTGTTTTTAACAAATGAGTACTTCCCTCAGCAGTTTGTCATGACGAAAGTAAAGTGTGGGAGGCAGAATAGTGGTTCCACAAAGATGTCCACATTCTAATCCCCAGAACCTCTGAATATGTTACCTTATAAGACGAAAGGGATTTTGTAGATGTGATTAAGCTAAGGAAGCTGAGATATGGAGGATTTCCAAGGAGTGGATGGTGATACAAACTGCTGACCTTTTGATTAACAGTGGAACACTTACCCACTGTACCACCAGGGATCCTTTAATTACTCGTGTAGGCCCAATCTAATAACATGGGTCTTAAAAGCAGAAAATCTTTTCCAGGTGTGGTGAGAGGGAGCTATGACAATGGGAGAATGGTCAGAGATGCAATGTTACTTGTTTTAAAAATGGAGAAAGAGAGTCACCAGTCAAAGAATGAAGGCAGTCTTTAGAAGCTGGAAAGAGCAAGCAAACTTATTGTCCCCGAGGACCTGAAAGAATAATGCATTTTAAACAATTATGCCTCATGTCTGACTTATAAACTACAGAACTGTAAAATAATAAGGTTGCATTGAAGCCCTGGTGGCACAGTTGTTAAGAGCCCAGGCTGTTAACCAAAAGGTGGGGCAGTTCAAATCCACCAGTCACTCCTTGGATACCCCATGGGGCATTTCTACTCTGTCCTATGGAGCCACTATGAGTTGGAATCAACTTGACAGCAATGGTTTTTTGTTTTTTTTTTTGTTTTTTTTTTTAGTTATTATTTAATTAATTCTGTGGTAATTTGTTACAGCAGCAATAGCAAACAAATACATAAAAAAATGAGTCTCTTTCGAAATGGTGAAAAAAATAAAGGCATCCTTGGGCTATATATTCCAAAGTAACATTTCTGTCTTACAAACATTTTAACCTCTCCTCCATCACATAATGAATAGTGCTTTTCTTCCTTTCGTGGAAAACCTGCATGGACATTTAATCTTTGTGTCAAGTATACACAAGGTAAGGCAAGGCCAAGACCAATGCATAACTGATTTGCCTGGTAAAAGTACAATGTGCCAGCCACTTTTTGGTTAGACAGTTTATTGCTGTATTGTTTCCTGGGGCTGCCTTAACAAAATATCACTAATTGGGTGGCTTAAAAGAACAGAAATTTATTGTCCCACAGTTCTGGAGGCTAGAAGCCCAAATCAAGGTATTGGCCATGTTGATTCTTTTGAGAGTTCTAAGAGAGAAGCTGTTCCATGTGTCTCTCTTACTTTCTGGTAGCTCTACGTATTCCGTGGCTTGCAGCTTCAGCATCATATGCATCCTTCCTGTCTCCATGACTCTGTGTATCTTACCCTTTTTTATAAGAACTCCAGTCGCATAAGATTAGGACCCACCCTACTCCAGTATGACCTTATTTAACCTACCTGATAAGATCTTCAAAGATCCTGTTTCTAAACAGGGTTACATTCATAGGTACAGAGGTGAGGACTATAATATATTTTTTTTCAGGGGACACAATTCAATCCATAGCAATTACTAACATATAAAATGAAAAGAGAATAAGCCTAAAGTGCTAGCTCCCATGACTCTTGTCTCATACACCAGACAGGAAAACACAAAAACAAAAGGGACTGAATGACTGTAATAGGAGACGTGGGATACCTTATTCTGAGGAGTACGTTCTAGACTGCAGATAAGTGGTTTTATATTATGCAGCTCTATTCCTAGGAATGCAGGGCAAAAAGCTTCATACTGCATCAAAACTGGGGAGGTGATGAGAAACTATCTCATGACAGCATCTAGGAGGAGATAGGGAAGTGAATGGGAGATGGCTTTGGAGCGACTCTTCATAGACCTCCCACCTTCTTATCTTCTGAGAGAATCATAAGGCGTTTTGTCAAGACTCAGAATATGGTTCAGGCCTCTGTCAGTGTGGTCTATCTGGATATGTGCAAGGTCACCAGGATATCAGGGCAGCGCTGTTACTCTATGTTTTCTAGACTGGAGGGAAAATAATCTTCTTTCTGAAACTGTAAACAGTGATCTTGCAAGCCTGGAAATGCTGGAGTGATGGATAACATAACTGTAGAATAAAACCAATAAAATAGAGAGTGACAAGACCAAGAAATGGGGAAAAAGGTACCCAGCATAAATTTGTAAATTATTTACTCTGAAGATAATACCACTCAGGCCAAACAAATCAACTAGTGGATTCTGTTTCATGGTGACACCATGTATGTCAGAGTAGAACTGTACTCTACAGGTTTTTTAATGGCTGCATTTTTTGGAAGTAGATCACTAGACTTTTCTTCTGAGGCACTTCTGGATAGACTTGAACCTCCAACATTTTGGTTAGCAGTCAAGCATGTTAACCATTTGCACCACACAGGGAATCCAAAGACAACACCACTAGATTTTCCAGTAATAGTAGTCATTAATTATATAGAGCAAATTTTAGTTATGTGTTTTCCTTTCATAACTGAAAATGATCATATTACTATAGAAGGCTAACAGTATACAAGGGGAGTCTACCTTCATTGATTGCTGAAATGTTAGATATGTGTTCATTTTTAATGATTTTTGAGTTATGTAACAATCTCAACCAATTTTCACCTAAGCCAGCTGAAAAGTCAACCTTTTAGCTAAAAATTCTTATTAGTTTAAGAATAATATCTGAGCGAGGAGAGTTGTCTCTCTTTCTTTAGTGACTTACACCTTGCCATGTAACTTTTAATTCCTGTTCTACAGGTTTTCTGTTTGTCCATGGGTGGGTCTAACATCAATTTATGCAATGTTACCAGGGAAAGAGATTTCAGTATTCTATTGGAAGGGCAAATTGGAGAT
>NW_004444060.1:1234900-1235728 GCF_000243295.1 Trichechus manatus latirostris | reverse complement strand
GTATGTTCTCTCCAGATTTTAAATTCATTTTTAAATGTTGTGATCAGAAGCGAACACAATATTCCAAGGGCCCTGACTCAGACTCAGGCAGAGCTCAGTGGAGCCATTATGTCTCTTGTTTTAGCAGCATACATTACTTATAGGAGGTCCCTGGTGGCGCAAATGGTTTGGGCTTGACTATTAGCCTAAAGATTGGCCATTCAATCCCACCCAACGGTACTGCAGAAGATAGGTCTGGTGATTTGCTTCTGTAAAGATTGCAGCCAAGAAAGCCCTATGGAGCAGTTCTACTCTGTAACATATGGAGTCACCATGAGTTGGAATCAACTTGATAGCAACTAACAGCAACCTTACTTATATACGGTGATAAATGTGAAAACTTAAATGTAGCATGTAAATGGTGTAGCTCTTAATTTTGACAGCCACGTTCTCCCATTCACTCTCATTGATCTAACAGGTAAGGAAAACTATTAGATCTAAAAAAAATAAGTTCTGTAAATTCGCATTTTAACCGTTGCACATCATCACCATGCCCATTTTTTTTTTTTTTTTGACAATAAGTGTTTGAGGCCAGTTGGTCCTGATTTAGTTTCATCTCATTAGTGGTTTCTAAAGTTCAGTCCTGAAATATTTCAACATTTTGATTTTGCCATCTGCCTGGAGCTCACTGTTTACTCACTGCGTTGTGTCACCTGACAATGTGATACCTTCTGAGCCTTATTCATGAATATTCTCCAAGCAGGGAATGCAGACCACACTTATTAGATGATGTGTTCCAAGAACTTCTGCATTGTTGTCCCACTTAACCATCATGAGGACTCAGTGAAA
>NW_004444060.1:1209357-1225634 GCF_000243295.1 Trichechus manatus latirostris | reverse complement strand
TGAAGTGTTAACATTTCTTCTTGCATTTCAGCAAAAAAAAAAAAAAAAAGTGTAAAATTTAGCTATGGTTGGAAAATCAGACAGCTTGACACATGAGATAACCAAAGGGATTAGCTGTCATTTATAGTGATTTACATCATGAGTTATAGAGAGGATTTAGGATAACCAAAGAATAGAGAGTGTGATTTTTTGAAAAATATAACATAGTTTTTTGTTGTTGTTGTTGTTGTTGTTTGTTTATTTTAAATAGGGAAATAAATCCATCACTGTTCTTTATCTTTTGCTGAGACATTTTCCCAAATTCTCTTTGGCCTGAGAACAAAAGCCACTTTCCTGGTTATACAGGAAGATCGGATGTGCTCTTTGAGATGTGTGGATACAATCTAGTTGTTAAACTATTGTTTGATCTGCTTGTATGCAATTTATTTGAAGCAATTCAAACCACTACTGTCAAGTATTTCCTCATCACTTTTATAAGCGATTTTAAATCTTCTAAAGCTAAAGAAAGTATGTGAGCAAATTGTATTCAGAAAGCACCTGATAATAGTGTGAAGTTGAGATTATCAGAAATAGAATATACCAGCTGAAGATAAGACTCAGGTCTTTTATAGAGTGGCTGGTCATTTATGCTTCTTTGAACACTCAGCATTTTTATTTTTAATGACCATAACACTTACATTTCCATGCTCAGATTACTAATGCTACCAAACACTATAGAAGAAAATAATGGAAAAAATATGTATTTTTTTCTCAACTTTGTAGATAAGAAGCCAATATATAAAAGAGGAAAAAATAATTCTAAATATATTAACAGAGTATCTTTGAATTACTCAAAGGTATTGCTATTCTCTTCAATCAGTTTCTTTAAAATACGTGTATTCCATGGTACTGTCCAATTACAAATTTATTTATTTAAAAATTTATAACAATTTTTCTTTCAAACTCTAATATTTAATTTTTATTCATACATAAGTTGAGTGGAAGTAAAAACAAACTATCAAAATGGAACTAGCACAGGAAAAATTTCTTAGTATCAAACACATATAGTTATTTACAGAAAATTTGCATTATTTTTTAAAATAATTTCACCTTTCTATTTAAGAATTATTGGCAAGAATATTAAATAAAACACTGAACCCTTAAACGTAGTTCATGCAATGTTACTTTAAAAATTAGATCTGTGATTCGGAAGTAGGAAAATGTGTTAAGAATTATTTGTCAAACACAATTAAAATTAATATTGTTTTTGAATTTCTCTTTGACCTACATGTTAACTAATACCATATTTCTTATTATATAAATAAAATTGCATGTTCTCAAACTCACATTTCTGTGACTACTTAATTAAATTTCTCTTTTTTGTTCACGATTTCACGTCTTATGTTTTATGAAAAATTTTGCACAATTTCCTTTTTTTCTCCTTAGATATGCTTGGAAAACTTTGATGTTCCCTTCTAAATTACCTATACAGAGCTACTTCCAATACTGAATTATTACTTTCAGAAAATTATTTTAGTAAAATTATTGAATGGGTAGGTTGTCTTATTTATTACACCATAAACATGAAAGCCTCAACTATGGCAGAAAAGAACATGAAAGAGGTATTTTATTATAATATAAAGTCTATCAATATAGGCAGATTCTGAAAAACACAGCAAAATGTAATGAATCCTTAAGATAACACAGAATGAGAGGAACACTACTGCCCCCAAGTGCCCAGTCAGGGAATCAACGATGCCAATGCCTCATGGGAATAGAAAGTAAATATTCTGCTCAACCTCACTTTAAAGGTATACTGAATTGTTACCATTCTCTGGAATTCGGAGATTTCTTAAATTTTACTGTACATAAAGGACTAAATTTTGAATTGATTTAATGATTTTAATTCAGGTAATGACCCTCACCCTAACATTCTGAATTCCCAGTATCACATTTGCATACAACTGAAGATTTGAGCAAGTATATGGAAATTGGAAACAGATTTGACATCCAATCTGAGCTTCACTATCTAGTGCATGACCCTCCACAGATTATGTAACTAGAATATTCCCCTATTTTCATTGTGTTTAAATGTTGTCTTAGGCTGGGTTCTCTAGAGAAGCAAAAGCAGTAAAGCGTATAAATATATATAGAGAGAGATTTATATCAAGTAAAGAGCTAATGAGATTGTAGAGGCTAGAGTATCCCACAGGGGCTGGTGAACCCCAGATCAGCAGGTTAGAGAGCAGTGCTCTTGTTCACAGGCTGTGAAGACTGACAAATCCCAAGATCAGCAGGCAAGTCCACAAGGTTTCTGATTCTTGTAGCAACAGGGACTGGTGAAACCAAGATCAGCAGGTCGGAGAGCAAGGCTCTTGCTCACAGGCTGTGAAGATCAATGAATCCCAAGACTGGCAGATAAGCTGCTAGTTCAAGTCCAAAGAATTGGAGGACAGAGGAACAGGAGACAGCTGCAGGCTCCAGAGAGGGCAAAAGCCAGAACGTCCATTTACATTCTGACAGAGGCCACATGCCCAAGGAAACTCCCTTTTGATTGGCTACTCACAGCAGATTCCATTATGGAGGTGATCACATGTAAACACTGAAAACCATGGCCCAGTCAAGTTGATACACAATCTTAACTGTACACCACAGTTTCATTTCATTTTAAGGTAGTTATAGTGTGATTGTCTATGGCAATCATTCTTACTAAGTAAATATAAATGGAAGTTTTCTCTGCCTTAGTCCAGCATAAAAGCTTAATTCAAGTATATAGCTCCCTGTTTCCATTGAATTGTCTAGTTATGACTTAGCAACCTTAGGGTTACACATTTTTGTAGACAATCTCTAGAAAGGTCTTTGGTAAAAGATTAAGAAGGAGACAATTCATGAATGTCCTCTGACTAACAATTAGTTAGTGGTTCTGTCCCATATAAGTGCTTGGGATTTTGCTTGGGATACAATAAAATTAATTTGAGAAAAGATAATTAGAGTAAGCACCAGAGAGTAAAAATAGAAAAGCAGTGAGTGTTAGTTCTGAATCCACAACTTATGTGAAACAGTGTATTCTCTTTGACTGCTTTGGACATTGATTTAATTATTTACCAATTAATCATGTATAAACTCTACTTGTCATTTAGACCTAAAATTTTAGGACTCTATTACTTATTACCCCCCACATGTCTGTCAGTTTGTCTTACTGTGGGGGCTTGCGAGTTGCTGTGATGCTGGAAGTTTTGCCACCAGTATTCAAATACCAGCAGGGTCACTTATGGTGGACAGGTTTTAGCTGAGCTTCCAGACCAAGACAGACTAGGAAGAAGGACCCGGTGGTCTACTTCTGAAAAGAATTAGCCAGTGAAAACCTTATGAATAGCAGTGGAACATTGTCTCATATAGTGCCAGAAGATGAGCCCCTCAGGTTGGAACGCACTCAGAAGACTGCTAGGGAAGAGCTGATTCATCAAAGTAGAGTCCACCTTAAGCACATGGATGGAGTCAAGCTTTTGGGATCTTCATTTGTTGATATGGAGTGACTAAAAATGAGAAGAAACAGCTGAAAATATCCATTAGTAATTGAAACACGGTATGTACAAATATGAATCTAGGAAAATTGGAAATCTCCAAAAAGGCAATTGAATGCATAAATAAACTGTGATATCCTAGGCATTAGTGAGTTGAAGCAGACTGGTATTGGCCATTTTGAATGGGACTATCATATAGTCTACTATGCTGGGAATGACAACTTGAAGAGGAATGGCGTTGCAATCATTGTCAAAAAGAACATTTCAAGATCTATCCTGCAGTATAACATTGTCCCTGGTAGGATAATATCCATAGGCCTACAAAGGCCAGTTAAAAAGACTATTATTCAAATTTAGGACCAACGACTTAGGCTAAAGATGAAAAAAAAATGAAGTTTTTACCAACTTCTGCAGTCTGAAATTGATCAAACATGCAATCAGGATGCATTGATAATTACTGGTGATTGGAATGCAAAAGTTGGAAACAAAAAAAGATTGATAGTTGGAAAATATGGCCTTGGTGATAGAAATGATGCCTGAGATCACATGATAGAATTTTGCAAGACCAATAATTTCTTTGTTGCAAATACCTTTTTTCACCAACATAAATGGTGGCTGTACAAGTGGACTTTGCCAGATGGAATACACAGGAATCAAATCGTCTACATCTGTGGAAAGAGATGATGAAAAACCTCAATATCATCAGTCAGAAAAAGGCGAGGAGATGACTGCAGAATAGACCATCAATTGCTCATACGCAAGTACAAGTTGAAACTGAAGAAAATTAGAACAAGTATATGAGAGCCAAAGTACGACCTTGAGTATATCCCACCTGAATTTAGAGACCATCTCAAGAATAGATTTGACGCATTAAACACTAATGACCAAAGACCAGACGAGTTATGGAATGACATCAAGGACATCATACATAAAGAAAGGAAGAGATTATTAAAAAGACAGGAAAGAAAGAAAAGACCAAAATGGATGTCAGAAGAGATTCTGAAACTTGTTCTTGAAGGTCAAGCAGCTAAAGCGAAAGGAAGAAACGACGAAGTAAAAGAGCTGAATGGAAGGTTTCAAAAGGGGCCTCAAGAAGACAAAGTAAAGTGTTATAATTTGATATTTGCAAAGAACTGGAAGCAGAAAACCAAAAGGGAAGACCACGCCTGGTATTTCTCAAGTTGAAAGAACTGAAGAAAACTTCAGTCCTCGAGTTGCAATATTGAAGAATTCTATGGGGAAAATATTAAATGACCCAGGAAGCATCAAAAGAAGATGGAAGGTATACACAAAGTCATTATACCAAAAACAATTCATAGCCGTTCAACCATTTTGGGAGGTAGCATATGATTAGGAACCAATGTTATTGAAGGAAGAAGTCTAAGTGGCACTGAAGAATTGGCAAAAAACAAGACTCCAGTAATTGACAGAATACTAACTGAGATGTTTCAACAAACAGATGCAGCACTGGAGGTGCTCACTCATCTATGCCAAGAAATTTGGAAGAGAGTTACCTGGCCAAGCAACTGGAAGAGATCCGTATTTATGCCTATTCCCAAGAAAGGTGACACAACCAAATGTGGAAATTATCAATGTCATTAATATCACACTCAAGTAACATTTTGCTGAAGATCATTCAAAAGTGGCTGCAGCAGTATATCAACAGGGAGAACTGCCAGAAATTCAGGCAGGACTCAGAAGAGGACATGGAACCAGGGATATCATTGCTGATGTCAGAAGGATCATGGCTGAAAGCAGAGAATACCAGAAAGATGTTTACATGTGTTTTATTTACTAGGCAAAGGCATTGGACTGTGTGGATCATAACAAATTATGGATAACATTGCAAAGAGTGGGAATTAAAGAGCACTTAATTGTGCTCATGAGGAACCTGATCAAGAGGCAGTCATTCGAATAGAACAAGGGGATACTGCATGGTTTAAAGTCAGCAAAGGCGTGTACCAGGGTTGTATCTTTCACCATACCTATTCAATCTGTATACTGAGCAAATAATCCTAGAAGCTGGACTATATGAAGAAGAACGGGGCATCAGGATTGGAGGAAGACTCATTAACAACCTGCGTTATGCAGATGACACAACCTCGCTTGCTGAAAGTGAAGAGGACTTGAAGCACTTACTGATGACCACAGCTTTCAATATGGATTACACCTCTACATAAAGAAAACAAAATTTCTCACAACTGAACCAATAAACAACATCATTATAAACGGAGAAAAGATTAAAGTTGTCACAAATTTTATTTTACTTGGATCCACAATCAACAGACATGGAAGCAGCAGTCAAAAAATCAAAAGAAACATTGCATTGGGTAAATCTGCTGCAAAAGACCTCTTTAAAGTGTTGAAAAGCAGAGAAGTCACTTTGAAGGCTAAGGTGTGCCTGACCCAAGGCAGTGTGTTTTCAATCACCTCATATGCATGAGAAAATATTGGAGAATGAATAAGGAAGACCAAAGAATTGATGTCTTTGAATTGTGGTGTTGGCTAAGAATATTGAATGTACTGTCATGAATTGAAGTACGTCCCACAAAAAATGTGTGTATCAATTTGGCTGGACAATGATTCCCAGTATTGTGTTGTTGTCCTCCATTTTGTGATTGTACTTTTATGTTAAAGAGGATTAGGATGGGATTGTAATATCCACATCACGTCACATCCCTGATCCAATGTAAAGGGAGTTTCCCTAGGGTGTGGCCTGCACCACCTTTTATCTTACAAGAGACAAAAGGAAGGGGAAGCAAGCAGAGAGTTGGGAATCTCATACCCCAAGAAAGCAGTGCCGTACTTTGGACTTAAGGTTCCTGAGCTGAGGTGCTCCCAGACCAAGGGAAGACTGATGCGTCACAAGGACCTTCCTCCACAGCCGACAGAGAAAGAAAGCCTTCTCTTGGAGCTGATGCCCTGAATTTGAACTTGTAGCCTACTAGTCTGTGAGAAAATAAATTTCTCTTTGTTAAAGCCATCCACTTCTGGTATTTCTGTTATAGAGCAGCACTAGATGACTAAGACATATACCATGGACTGCCAGAAGAAGGAACAAATCTATCTTGGAAGAAGTACAACCAGAATGCTCCTTAGAAGCAAGGATGGCGAGACAACTTCTCACATATTTTGGACATGTCATCAGGAGGGATCAGTCCCTGGAGAAGGACATCATGCTTGGTAAATGGAGGATCGGTGAAAAAGAGGAAGACCCCCACCAAGATGGATTGGTAAAGTGGCTGCAACAATGGGTTCAAGCATTGTGAAGATGGTACAAGATTAGGCAGCATTTCGTTCTGTTGTACATAGGGTCACTGTGAGTTGGAACTGACTCAATGGCACCTAACAATAACAACATTAGTCATTATAGAAACTGCCGATTGCTTATAGTATCAGGTACAGTTTTCTGCTCAAAGCAAAACAAAATAGTGGCTTGAAAAAATCATGATTTATTATTTATCACTGGGTTGACTTGGCAGTTGCTCTGCCAGTTTCGTCTGAGTTCTCTCACAGTCTTGCATTACATGGTGACTGGAATGGCTGGGTACTTCCTGATGACCTCTTTTATGTGTCTGGGCCTTAGTCCTGGTATCAACCAGATAGCACTCTATTTATGGCCTCTAATTGCTGCCTTTCTCACAGTATGGTCGTCCCAGCGTTATAGAAGCTTCAATGCTTGTCGTTGCCCAAGAACTGCAATTAAAAATATCTGACGTTTGTCATGCTTTGTTCACCAAAACAAGATACAAGTCCAGAACTGCATAGACCTTTTGACAGAAGAATCTTCACAATATGGTAGATATATTTTTCAATATATCCCAACTGCGCCCAAATTAATTATTGGCTTCTTCCTCACTAATGTAAGAATGGCATTAAGAATTTTGTTAAGAATGGCAATGTTTCCAAATTAAATATCAACATACCTATCACTACTTGTTGCTAGTTGTGACATAACATTTACTACTACCTGCCAAAAATGCAACTGAAAGTTTTGATACAGGATTTTTTGTAAAGCTCCTTAAAAAAAGAGAGTCAACTGCAGAACTTTACCTTTTTTTTTTTTTTTTTTTGCCTTCTACTTTTCTCTTTCTTTGTACCTAAGTCATCTTTTGCTCTTTGGAAGGCATACAAAATGCTGACTGATGTAGGGACAGAGAGATTGGCAGAAAAACTTAAAGTGTTGACCTTTGCTGGCTCTGCCACTTTTAGCAAAACCCCATTCTAAATTCAGGCTACAGTTCACCAGTCGTCCAGTCTACTGGCAGAGATGATATGATTGTCAGTTTGGTAAGAGGGTAACTTTTTGTGTGACCAAAGTCACATGAGTTAACTGAGAAACTTATAATTTTAAAACTTACAAGATTACAAAAGCCAAGTTCTATTTCTACACCCCGAATTATCGTGAAAAGAGCTTATAGAAAAAGTGAAGAGCTGCTTGGAAATAAGACCAAGCCTCAGCCAGATAAAATTTGTGAGTCTACTGGCAAAGACAAGATTAAGGGTATTTCAGTTTCACAGAAGACTATTGGTTTATGGGTCTTTGGTAGGGTCATTAAGCTGGGAAAGGAAAGATGTGCAAAGGAACCCTGGTGTTGCAGCATTTAAGTGCTCAGTTACTAACCAAAAGTTCATGGTTCAAACCCACCCAGCCACTCTGCGGGAGAAATAAATAGTGATCTGCTTCTCTAAAGATTACAGTCAATAAAACCCTATGTGGCTGTTCTACTCCCTCACATGGGGTCACTGTGAGTCAGAATTGACTCAGTGGCACCCAACAACAACAGCAAACATGAACAAAATGGACCTTAGCAAATACTTCTAGGTAAGGTGTTTTACATATCAGCTAAAATATATAATTAAGCATAAATTTAAAACAATGAAAATCCTACTAAATTTTTGATGGAACTTTATTGACAAAATGTCTCAAGCCTGGCATGCAGTGCAGAGGTCTCTAACTATTAAATCACAAAGGGCCCCGGAGCCCCATTCCCCTGCTTCATCAAGCTATGGGTTGTCAAAGGTCTGTAGCACCTAAGGAAAGGACACTCTGAAATGTGCCCTGCATCTGTGGTGATTGCAGATAGTACTCAAGGAAGAACTCAGCAGTGGCAAAGCCAGAAGCAATGACAGAAAATGGAGAGGAGAGCCAGGTCTTATGAGATAAGCTAAAATGAAGTTGCTTCACTCTGTGTGGAAGGATTTGTCATTATTCCTGCACAACAGATTAGATAACTGTTATAGGCTGATGAAAGCAGTATATTTCCTGGACAGGTATTATTGTGGTGATTCTGCCCTAGTATCTTAATTAATGGAGAAACATTGGCGATTTTCAAGTATAGGTAAGGAGAAGACAAAGATCCTCACTATCTCCACTGCTATTTATCGTTATGTTGGATATATTAACCAATTAATTAAGATGAGGGAAAAAAGAGAAAGAGAGAGACTTAAGAATTGAAAAATAAGAAAATGAAAACACTATTCTGATTTGCAGATAATGATATTATACCTGGAAGCGGTGATGTGCTGGTAAATGTTAGCAACTGGCTCTCTGATGGGCGGTAGGAGGGAGCTGATTTGTAGCATTTGGTAATGTATGAAATACAAATTAACTGTGGACATTTTGAAGCTACCAACATGATATCACTGTGCATTGAGTTGGAAAGTGTTTCCAGTGTACAGATACAACAGATGTGAATGACCTGAAAGGCAGAATTAAACATAAACTTTGGTACAATAATTAAGAAGGAATGCGTTTTCAGTATTATATTTCTTTTATTTAATTGTATTTTCATATAATTTAATGTTTAATAATAGCTCTGTTTAAAAAGCCAGCCAGAAAAGTTCCTAAACATTTAGCAAGCTGGCTTCAGCACACCGCTACATGGAAACTTCAAGAGAGTCGATGCTAAACTCATAAAAGCAGTAAGAGAATTCACTATGAAAGCAGATTATGCATATAAAGTCAACAACTTTCATATATACAAACACAAGTTAGAAGAAATGTTCTCAATTACCATAGAAAAACAAAGATAAAATACTTAAAAATAAATTTAGCAAAAAATGTGCAAAATTCTGTGAGGAAAATATTAAAACACACTTAAAAGATAAAATAACCAGATGCTTATAAAGCTAACTCTTGTTCTTGAATAGGAATGTCCTAAAGATGTCAAATCTTCCCAAATATGTAACCAAAAAACCTCTTGCCATTTAATAATGACCCTAAAGGACAGAGCAGAACTACCTCATAGTGTTTCCAAGCAGTGTCTGGTGGATTTGAGCTGCTGACCTTTTGGTTAACAGCCATAGCCCTTAACCACTGTGACACCAGCGCTCCTAAATATGTATAGAGATGTCTAATATGTGTAATAAAATAAATTCAAACTAAACTAGCCTGAGATGCTGTTCCTGACCCGTTTGGCAACACTTGAAACTTTGTTAAAGCTAAGGGGAAAAGGAACTCCCATCAATTGTTAGGCAGAGTACAAAATGGTACAAATTCTATAGAGGGAAAAATGGAAATATTTATTAATTACATATGTGTATTTATCCTCTGAACCAACAATTTATGAAGAAATATTTTCAAAAATAAAAAAGCATATGTGCAAAATTATTTATTATAGCATTATTCATACTAACTGGAAACAATTTTAGCTTGATTAGGTGAGGACAGAGTAAAGGGATAGCGGAATTATTTTAAACTTCCCTATTTCTTTTTTATATTATATATGTATTTATATTTTTATATATTACATTTTATGCATTTTATATGATACATACATACTCAAATATAAAATTACATTAAAGGGAGAAATTAAATTTGAATTGAATAAATATGAAATCAAATGAACTCAAATGTATATCAAATTAAAAACGTAACTGCATAAACAAAAGGATTATTTCAAGTAATTTTGGCACATAGCATTCTGACTGTATGTGCATCCTTAAATATTTTCTAAGTGCAAAAAATTTGTCAACATTACTTGTCAGGTTTATTTATAGTAATACATTTTGTATTGCAATATTGAAACTATCATTTAAATATATACAAATATATAAATGTATATGTATTTAAATATAGATTAATAGATATGACATAAATTTATATGTGTATATACTATGTATGTACTATATTACCTTAAGTAGGAATCAAGATTTTCACTGTAGAGGATACCAAAAACCCAAAACGAAATCTGTTGCCATTGAGTCTATTTTGACTCATAGCGACTGTATAGAACAGAAGTAGAACTGCCCCAGTTTCCAAGGTGCAGGTGGTGGATTCGAACTGTTGACCTCTTGGTTAGCAGCGGTAGCTCTTAACCAGTCTGCCACCAGGGCTCTGTGACAAGATAGAGAAACAAATATAAAATAAAATCCCAAACCAAAAAAACCAAACCCAGTGCCTTCGAGTTGATTCCCAGTCACAGCAACCGTACAGAATAGAGTAGAATTGCCTCATGGGGTTCCCAAGGCTGTAAATCTTTACAGCAGCAGACTGCTACATTTTTCTTCTAAGGAGTCTCTGGTGGTTTGGAATCACCATCCTTTCAGTTAGCAGTTGAACACTTTAACTAGCTAGGATGAAAGTCTATGAACGCAGTTGCACAGTAATATAAACTTATATTATTAACCCCATCCACTGAAGAAGCCTAAAAACTATGACATTATAGTAATAATGAATAGATCTAGCACTCAGAACTTTGTCTTTAAATACCATTACCTTTTGAAACTATCTACATATTATTGTTGAAATGGTTCATGCCAAGTCTGAACAGGAAAAGTACAAGATGAATCTGGATCTCTTATTCTTCCAGAATGCAAGTAAGCAAAAAAAAAAAGAATAATAACTAATAGGGCACATCAAAAGAACTTGGGAACAAGTTTAAACAGGCTTCCACTGTCTACAGTTGGATATTTTGAGCATAAAAAGAATAACAAATATAAGTAATTTTAAGACATTGAAATAAAAAATAATAATTTGTTAGTTCATAATGATACGATTTACAGAGTAATATCACTAATAAACGTAAATAAAAGAAAATCTCGGGAAACCAGTCATCAGTGTAATTGTAACTGCAGGCAAGACTCGATGGATGCTTAATATTATAAAGGAAAGGATGGTGAGTAATAAGTCATTTTCTCTTGTCAAATTATAACCTCTTGTATTACTAAATAAAAATGGAAATTGTCATTTATAATGCACAGACCTAGCATTATCTAACTTAACTGAGTAATGAGATACCATCTCTTGTAAGGATGGGGGAAGCCAGCATTTAGTGCAACACATTATGAAGTAGAGACCTTCACTTACGAAATGTTGTTTCTAACCAGTTTATCCTGAATGTAGCTAAGTCTCCAAACCTAACTTCAATTTTATATGGAACAGAAGGGGATTTTACAGGGAACACAATCAAATGTATATATTACATATTATATTCTGTATAAACACTGGCCTTGACTTTTCACAAAGTTAATGCTATGTCAAAAAACTAAATGAAAAAATGTATTGATGCTAATTTATATTGGAGTTTTGTAAGAGAATTTCCTTATTTTGCAAAATACATCTTAAACTTCAAAATACTAAATGATGCAGGAAGCATCAAAAGAAGATAGAAGGATACACAGAGTTACTGAGTTACTGTACAAAAATGAATTGGTTGATATTCAGGCTTTTCAGGAGGTAGCATATAATCAAGAACCGATGGTACTGAAGGAAGAGGTTCAAGCTGCACTGAAGGCATTGGCAAAAAACAAGGCTCCAGGAACTGACAGAACACCAACTGAGATGTTTCAACAAACAGATGCAGTGCTGGAAGTGCTCATCTACATCAAAAAATTTGGAAGACAGCTACCTGGCCAACTGACTGAAAGAAATCCACATCTGTACCCATTTCAAAGAAAGGTGATCCAACCGAATGCAGAAATTATCAAACAATATCCTTAATATCACATACAAGTAAAACTTTGCTGAAGATCATTCAAAAGCAGTTACAGCAGTATTTCGACAGGGAACTAAAGAAATTCAAGCCTGATTCAGAAAAGGACATGGAACATGGGGTATCATTGCTGATGTCAGATGGATCATGGCTGAAAGCAGAGAATTCCAGAAAGATGTTTACCTGTGTTTTATAGACTATGCAAAGGCATTTGACTGTGTGAATCATAACAAATTATGGATAACATTGCAAAGAATGGGAGTTCCAGAACACTTAATTGTACTCATGAGGAACCTGTACTTAGACCAAGAGGCAGTTGTTCAAATAGAACAAGGGGATACTGTGTAGTTTAAAGTCAGGAAAGGTGTACATCAGGGTTGTGTCGTTTCACCATAGTCATTCAATCTGTGTGCTGAGCAAATGATCCGAGAAGCTGGACTATATGAAGAAGAATGTTGTATCAAGATTGGACGAAGACTCATTAACAACCTGCGATATGCAGATGACATAATCTTGCTTGCTGAAAATGAAGAGGACTTGAAGCATTTACTGATAAAGATCAAAGACCACAGCCCTTAGTATTAGTTACACCTCAACATAAAGAAAACAAAAATCCTCACTACTGGACCAATAAGCAACATCATGATAAACAAAGAAAAGGTTGAACTGAAAAGGATTTCACTTTACTTGGATCCACAATCAACGCCCATGGAAGCAGCAGTCAAGAAATCAAAAGACTCATTGCATTGGACAAATCTGCTGCGAAAGATCTCTTTAAAGTGTAAAAAAGCAAAGATGTCACTTTAAGGACTAAGGTGCACCTGACCTAAGCCATGATATTTTCAGTCGCCTCATATGCATGTGAAAGCTGGACAATAAATAAGGCAGACTGAAGAAAAACTGATGCCTTTGAATTGCGGTGTTGGTGAAGAATATTGAATATACCATGGACTGCCAAAAGAACAAACAAATCTGTCTTGGAAGAATTGTAGCCAGATTACTTTAATCCCAAAATTTTTGGTACGGTATGAGTATGATAACAGAAATAGTCTATACTGTGATTTTTGTTTACAACTAAATGTCAGAAAAAATATTTTAGACTATAGGCTTGTTCATATTGAAGACATAGAGTAAGCTGAGGAACTATTACAACTCTCAATAAACTTCTGAAAAAGATAAATAATTCAAAGGATACCAAGACTTTTTCACTTATGTATAGGTATGGAAGATGAAATACAGAGAATAATCAAGATATGAGATGAATAAATTAATAAGTACTGCTTTGGGCAAAATATATGATTGGTTATTTTCAGCAATATAGTCATTATAATAAGAATTTTATCAAAATCAGATACAAAACTATTCTCAAAGACTTTTTAAATCTCATCATAAAATCACTTCAGTCACTGAAGTTTTGTATGTATACTAACATTTATTGGCACTACTGTCTTGAAATGCATGTGCTAAGAAAATACATAATACATTTCACTTCCTATTTTGAGCTTCCGAGAGGAATCTACCTTGTTATGACATTACTATATCTGGTAATAGATTGTGAGGATGAATTAATTTGAGATACTGAGTTAATTCTTTTTTTTTTATTGTTGTAATTAAATGAAGTTTACATTTCAAGTTAGTCTCCCACACAGAAATTTTTTTTTTTTTACATACATTGTTATGAGACCCCAACTTCTCACCCCATTCTGCGACAGCACACTCCTCACCTCCACCACTGATTCCCAGCTCCTCTCTCTGCCTTCCCATCTCACCTCTGGACAGAAGCTGCCCCTTTGGTCCCTTGTATCTACTTGACTAAGAGGCACATTCTTCACGAGTATCACTTTATGTCCCACAGTCCAGTCCAATCCCTGTCTGAAGAGTTGGCCTTGGGAATTGTTTTAGTTCTGGAGTGATAGAGAGTCCAGGGACCATGCTCTCCAGGGCGCCTCCAGTCTCAGTCAGACCATTAAGCCTGGTCTTCTTACTAGAATCTGAGTTCTGCATCCCATCGTTCTACTGCTCCATCAGGGACCCTCTGTTGTGTTCCCTGTCAGGGCGTTCATTGGTGGTAGCCAGGCACCATCTAGTTCTTCTGGTCTCAGGCTGATGAAGTCTCTGGTTTATGTAGCCCGTTCCGTCTCTTGGGCTAATACTTTCGTTTTGTCTTTGGTGTTCTTCGTTCTCCTTTACACCAAGTGGTTGGGACCAATTGATGCATCTTAGATGGCCACTTGCAAGCTTTTAAGATCCCAGATGCCCTCAGCAAAGTAGGAGGCAGAACATTTTCTTAATAAGCTTCGTTATGCCAATTGATACAGAAGTCCCTGAAAGCATGGTCCTCAGATCCCCCATCCTGCTACTCTGTCCCTCAAAGTATTTGATTGTATTGAGGAAACTTCTTAGCTCTGGTTTAGTCCAATTATGCTGGCTTCCCCTGTAGCATGTGCTGTCCTCCTTTCTCCTAAGATGATTCTTATCTACTATCTAGTTAGTGAATAACCCTCACCCTCCCTCCACAACCCCGTAACCATCAAAGAATGTTTTCTTCTGTGTTTAAACCTTTTCTTGAGTTCTTATACTAGTGGTCTTATACAGTATTTGTCCTTCTGTGACTGACTAAATTCACTCAACATAATAAGTTCCAGCTTCCACCGTGTTATACGATGTTTCACAGCTTCATCATTGTTCTTTATTGTTGTGTAATATTCTATTGTCTGGATATACCATCGTTTGCTTATCCATTCTTCTGTTGATGGGCACCTAGGTTGCTTCCATCTTTTTGCTATTGTGAACACTGCTGCGATAAACATGGGTGTGCATATATCTATTCATTTGACAGCTCTTGTTTCTTTAGGATGTATTCCAAGGAGCGGGATAGCTGGATCATATGACTTCTATTTCTAGCTTTTAAAGGAAGCGCCAGATCGATTTTCAAAGTGGTTGTACCATTTTACATTCCCACCAACAGTGTATAAGTGTTCCAGCCTCTCCACAACCTCACCAGCATTTGTTATTTTGTGTTTTTTGGATTAACACTAGCCTTGTTGGTGTGAGATGATATCTCACTGTAGTTTTGATCTGCATTTCTCTAATGGCTAATGATCCTGAGCATTTCTTCATGCATCTGTTAGCTGCCTGAATCTCTCCTTTGGTGAAGTGCCTGTTCTTATCCTTTGCTCATTTTTTAATTGGGTTATTTGTCTTTTTGTTGTTGAGGTTTTGCAGTATCTTGTAGATTTTAGAGATTATATGTTCATAGGATTTGTCATAGACAAAAATTTTTTCCCAGTCTGTAGATGTCTTTTGACTCTTTTGGTGAAGTCTTTTGATGAGCATAAGTGTTTGATTTCTAGGAGCTCCCATTTATCTAGTCTCTCTTCTGGTGCTTGTGCATTGTTACTTATGGTTCGTATTGTGTTTATGCCATGTATTAGGGCTCCTACTCTTGTCCCTATTTTTTCTTCCATGATCTTTACTGTTTTTGATTTTATATGTAAATCTTTGATCCATTTTGAGTTAGTTTTTGTATATGGTGTGGGATATGGGTCTTGTTTCAGTTTTTTTGCATCTAAATATCCAGTTATGCCAGCACCAATTGTTAAAGAGACTGTCTTTTCCCCAATTAATGGACTTCGGGCCTTTGTCAAATATCAGCTGCTCATAGGTGGATGAGCTTATATTTGGATTCTCAATTCTGTTCCATTGGTCTATGTATCTGTTGTTGTACCAGTACCAGGCTGTCTTGACTACCATGGCAGTATAATAGGTCCTAAAATCAGAGAGTGTAAGGCCTCCCACTTTGTTCTTCTTCTTGAGTAATGCTTTACTTTTTTGGGGC
>NW_004444060.1:1195988-1207152 GCF_000243295.1 Trichechus manatus latirostris | reverse complement strand
TGGTGGATTTTACTTTAAAGTTTATTTTCTCAGAGATTAATATTGCCACTCCTGCTCTTTTTTTGAGTGTTGTTTTCTTGATATATTTTTTCCATCCTTTGAGTTTTAACCTGTTTGTCTCTTTAAGTCTAAGGTGCATGTCTTGTGGGAAGCATATAGATGGATCATGCTTTTTTATCCAATCTGCAACTCTCTGTCTCTTTATTGGTGCATTAAGTCCTTTTACATTCAGCGTAATTATTGATAGGTATGAGTTTAGTGCTGTCATCCTGATATCTCATTTTGTGTGTTGTTCACAGTTTCATTCTTCTCCTCAATTTTCTGTGTTGAGTCATTTTTCTTTATGTATTCTTTTTTTCATCTTTTTCTTTTTTGTAGATTTTGTGTTTGCTCGGTCTTTATGTTTTTCTACTTTTTTATTTTGATTTGTAGGATTGTTAGATTCCTTTGTGGTTACCTTAATATTTACCCTTATTTTTCTAAGTTTATACCAGTCTTTTATTACTTTATATCGCCTTAACTTCCCCTCCATATGAAAAATCAATGTCTCCTTTTTTTTAAGTCCCTCTTTTTTGTTTTAATGTTGTACTTTTTTACATACTGATATCTGTTTCCCTATTTTCAATGTTTTAGCTTTGATGCATTTTCTATATCCGTATCTGAGTCAATATCTGATTGCTCTGTACTGTGTTCTAGTCTTGCATTGTTAGCTGGTGTTACTGATTATCTAACCATAGGACTCCCTTTAGTATTTCTTGTAATTTTTGTTTGGTTTCTGCAAATTCTCTGAACTTCTGTTTATCTGGAAATGCCCTAATTTTGCCATCATCTTTGGTAGACAGTTTTGCTGGATATATAATTCTTGGCTGGCAGTTATTTTCCTTCAAGGCTTTGTATATGTCGTCCCATTGCGTTCTTGCCTGCATGGTTTATGCTGAGTAGTCCGAGCTTATTCTAATTGACTCTCCTTTGTAGATGACTTTTCTTTTAGCCCTAGATGTTCTTAAAATTCTCTCTTTATCCTTGGTTTTGGTAAGTTTGATTATAATATGTCTTGGTGACTTTCTTTTGGGATCTACCTTATGTGGGGTTCGATGAGCATCTTGGATAGATATCTTCTCATCTTTCATGATATCAGAGAAGTTTTATGTCAAAAAATCTTCAACAATTTTCTCTGTGTTTTCTGTTATCTCCCCCCACCCCCACTCCGTTCTGGTACTCCAGTCACTCGTAGGTTTTTTCTCTTGATAGAGTCCCACATGACTCTTAGAGTTCCTTCATTCTTTTTAATTCTTTTATCTGATTTTTCCTCACATAAGTTGGCGTCAAGAGCTTTATCTTCAATGTCACTAATTCTGGCTTCTACTGCCTCAATTCTGCTCCTATGACTTCCTACTGAGTTGTCTAATTCTGAAATTTTATTGTTAATCTTCTGGATTTCTGATTGCTGTCTCTCTATGGATTCTTGTAACCTATTAAATTTGGCATTATGTTCTTGAATAACTTTTTTAAGTTCCGCTACTACTTTGTCTGTGTGTTCCCTGGCTGTTCCTGCATTTTGTCAAATTTCCTTTCTTATTTCTAGAAGAGTTCTGTATACTAATCTTTTGTATTCTGTCTCTGGTAGTTCCAAGAAGTTCTCTTCCTGCAGAGAATTTAGTGATTCTTTATTTTGGGAGCTTGCTGAAGCCATCATGGGCTGCCTCTTTATGTGATTTGATATCGACTATTGTCTCTGAGCCATCAATAATTTATTATTATTTTATTTTATATATGTTTAGTGAGACCTAGCTTCTTGTTTTGTTTTGTTTTGATATGCCCAAATAGGCTGCTTGTGTGCACTAGTTTGATTTTTGACACCTTTGAACCTCTAACATCCTGTCACCTGGTAGTTAGTTCTGTAACTAAGTGTGTGCACACAGGAGTCCATTAAATTTTCCTATATGGGTTCAGCTCAGGTGTCCAGGCAGTCTGTCACCATTTGTGTGATACAGGCTCTCACCCCCAGTCCTAGAGAGGCATGGGTGATTAGTGCAGGCACTGGACTCTGGCTGTGGCAGGGGATCACGTGCTGAGCCAGGCAGGGAGCTGACAGCTGTCCCTGAGAGTCCAAAAGGAAAGCATGTCGCTACTCTCTAGGGTAAGTAGGTAGGTGAGTTTTGCAGCCGCACTATGAGCACCCCACTCTGTTGGCTGTGAAGATTCCAGGACACCACTTTTTCTTGGACTCCTGTAACAGGTGCTAGGAGCTTTAGGTGATACCACTAGTCCTCAAGCCCCTGTTGCAGATTGTTAAAAGTGCCTACTTAAGTGGCAGGGCTGTTTCAAGTGTCACACTTCTACCAGTTCATAGCTGAAGCAGTTGAAGTTAAACTTCAGATGTTTGCCCTGTTGTACTGTGGTAGTGAGGGCTAACACTGTTGAGATGGGTCCCCACAAGTCTATACAGGGGTGTAAGTCACTCAGTGTCTGCAGAACCCTTATACCCGTGTCTAGCAAAGAAGCTGTGCCAACCCTGTGTTCCTGGCTTAGGGGAGGCAGTAGTTTATTTGTTCCCTCTCCAAGGCCAGAAGAATGTGTCAGGGCACCTTTTGGGATCTACTTCCGGCCCAGCGGACTCCCGGTGCAGAGCGTGGAGGGAAGAGGTAAAAGGGAGAGAGGTTTTTCCCAAATGGGCTTGTTTTTGGTAAATCCCCACGGAAAGCCACATGCATGTACTTATCTTAGCCACTTGGGAGCTGCTTTTCACTGGTTCAGAGTGTCCAAGCAGAATCTCTGCTGCCAGGTCTCTCTCGATGTGGAAACTGCTTCCCAAGCTTGCACAGCACAGCTGTTTGCCTGCTTCGCTGCGGACCGGCATGGCTGTGGAGCTGCAGTTTCACTGCCGCAGCTCTGGTACTCTTCACTTCTTCCAAAAAATCTCCTTCTCCGCACCCCCCCCCGACCCGTCCCCCATGTCACTCAGTCCGTTTCCTCAACTTTGCCTTGTTCAGGGCTCCTAGATATTCATATAGAATCAAATCACTTGTTTTTCCAGGTCTTTGTTGTAAGAGGGATATAGGAAGCGTCTAACTACTCCGCCATCTTCTGTGCTGCCCTGAGTTAATACTTATCATAAGAGTATGGTATAATTCCACCAGTAAATTACATCAGGCAATGATATTTGAGGTTAATTTTTAACCATTCTAAATAATTTAATCATTTAGAAAAGTCATAATGGTAAGGTACAAGTCGTACATAATATATCTAAAATACAAATAGATTTTTCTACTTTTTGTGGCTTGGATTTTTCCCCCATCTATTCAAATCCAAATCAATTCTAGCATGAGATATCATCCGTTGTATTTTTTGGGGCCTACAATAAATCAAAGTAAATGTCAAAGGGATTGTTTTATTTTTTCACTACTTCACATTGATTGCATATTATTTATAGATTTAATATTTTCTCTTTATCTATATACTACATCTTTTTTTAATGCAAATAGCTTCCTTTTCGGAAAGTGTTTGACTTCTGTAAAGGAGTGAATTTAACTTATTAGTATAGAGGAATAAAATATTATCTGACATGCATGAAAGGATCCATTTATAATATGTAAAATGGTTTTTAGCAAGTATAATATATTGTTAAACTGTGCCACTTCAGATTAGAAACCTTTTGTGGAATATAAATCATTCAACTTTTACTTGTCTCTAAGTATGAACATTTAGGGGGATTTGAAAGTTCCTTCCTCTTTACTCATTTGCTCTTATTTATCCTTTCTTCAAACGATGGGAAAGCTAATCCAATAGGGCTGGATTTTAAGACTCTAATAGAAATATCAAAATTAGTGGATGATGCATAATAGGTTACATACAGATAAGTGATAGAAATAAACTGTCAGTTAGATAAAGTTTAATATATTGAAAACAGTGGAGAAATCTTCCATCTTTGACAATGATGGAATATTTACACCAGACCAAGGTTCCCTATTTCCCACCATAGTAACTTTTCTATTATGAGAAGGTAGTAGACAGCCAAGGCAGCCTGCAATTAAGACACCTATATTCCAAGGAGAAGGGAAACACAGAGAGGAGTGGCCAATATAATTGTTTTCTTTTTTAACTATTTGACAAATACATTAAGCTGGAAAAAAGCTAAAAGCCACGTTAAAAGAAACTGAAAACCATGGAGAGTTTTTGTTTTTCTTACCAAGTTGATGAATACAGACATGGCAAAAAAGAGGAGTGTGTGTTGAACATGGACTTGCATTACTTGGATACTTCATGGAAGGACTTTTTGCCCAATGCTGAGAGTGCTGTTGGGGAAAAGCCTTCAGCTGTAGGTCCAGTAAAGATAGCTTTAGCTACAGAAAGCCACGTCACCTAAGGCCATTCGCTTCTAGAGGGTGACCCATATCCAGAGAGTGATCAAGCCTCTGCTATTTCAATCTAATGGGAAAGACCTATGATAAGACATTTCTGCTCCAGGGCTCCTGTTGGAATTGATTGGGGTAGATAGGTTTTCCTCAAAGCTTAAGTTTTCTCTCAACTTAACTCTTTCCCACCTCCCTTCACAGCTGCTCACCTCAGTAGTAATCCCAAATAAACACCCTGTATACTAAACTCAGTGAATAAGGAAGACTGACAAAGAATTGATGCCTTTGAATTGTGGTGTTGGTGAAGAATATTGAATATACCATGGACTGCCAAAAGAACAAACAAATCTGACTTGGAAGAAGTACAGCCAGAACACTCCTTAGAAGCAAGGATGGAGAGACTACATCTCACTTACTGTGGACATGTTATCAAGAGGGACTTGTGCCTGGAGAAGGACATTATGCTTGGCAAAGTAGAGGGTCAGTGAAAAAGAAGAAGACCCTGAATGGCTGCAACAACGGGCTCAAGCATAACAATGATTGTAAGGATGGCGCAGGACGGCCAGTGTTTCGTTCTATTGTATGTAGGGTCACTATGAATTGGAATCGACTCAAGGGTACCTAACAACAACAATACTAAACTCAAGGACCCGTGGTGGTGCAGTGGTTAAAGTGCTCAGCTGCTAAACAAAAGGTCCGGGGTTGGATTCACCAGCACTCCATGGGAAAAAGGTGTGGCAGTGTCTTAGTCATCTAGTGCTGCTACAACAGGAATACCACAAGTGGATGGCTTTAACAAAGAGAAATTTGTTTCTTCACAGTAAAGTAGGCCAAAAGTCCAAATACAGGGCGTCAACTTCAGGGAAAGGCTTTCTCTCTCTGTCGGCCTTCTCATCAGTGTTCCCACGGAGTAGGAGCTTCTCTGCACAGGGACCCCGGTCCAAAGGATGTGCTCTGCTCCCGGCACTGCTTTCTTGATGGTATGACGTCCCCCTGTCTTACTGCTCACTTCTGTCTTTATATTTCAACAGATTGCCTCAGGACACAATCCAATGTTGTAAATTGAGTCCGTCCTCCCTCATTAACGTCATAGAGGCAGGATTTACAACATACAGGAAAATCATACAATACTGGGAATCATAGCCCAGTCAAACTGATACACACATTTTTGGGGGGACATAATTCAATCCATGACAGGCAGTCTGCTTCTGTAAAGATTTACTGCCTTGGAAACACTATGGGGCTGTTCTACTCAGTCCTATAGGGTAGCTATGAGTCGGAATTGACTCCACTGCATTGGGTTTGGTTTTTTATACTAAATGCCACTGTCACCACCCATGGAAGCAGTCAAAAAAATCAAACGATCTATTGCATTGGGAAAATCTGCTGCAAAAGACCTTCTTAAAGAGTTAAAAAGCAAAGGTATTACTTTGAGGGCTAAGGAGTGCATGACACAAGTCATGGCATTTTGAACAGCCTCATATGAATGCAAAAGCTGGACAATGAATAAGAAAGACTAAAGAAAAACTGATGCCTTTGAATTACGGTGTAGGCAAAGAATACTGAATTTACACTCATATGTTGCTTAACATTCTAGATGCGTTCTATGCAAACAAGCTAACAAGCTTCCAGCCTTAACAGTGATCAACAAGGTGCCAAGAGGGGTTCGCTTTAGTATTTGGTCCTAAATCCACATCATTAGCAGTTTCTGCATAGTCGATATAGGTCCCTCCAGCATTTTCATTAGCCTTGTGGTTTCAGTGGAGCCGATCCTTTCACAATTTGGAGAAATTTTTCTTTGTTTTTGAGGATCTTCATGATTGTAAAGTGTGACATGTCTAAATCGAAAGTAATAACATGCACTGATTTTCTACTTTCTTGTTTTTTAATAATCTTTTGTTTCACTTCCAGACTGATACTTCTGCTTTGCCTCTTGCTGCTTTTATCACTAGCACTGGTTTTGTTGCATTTGGAAGCCAAGAAACACTTCATGGAATATATTCAAAAGAAAATTAAACAGAGAGATAATGTTACAATACTCAAGAGACACACAGATCAAGAATGGATATATGGTCAGACATTGCCTGAACTGGACTTTCTGCTGTGTATGACTGTTCTATGGACTGCCAGAAGAATGAACAAATCTTTATTGGAAGAAGTCCAACCAGAATGCTTCTTAGAAGTGAGGATAACGATACTTTCTTTGTCTCACGTACTTTGGACAAGTTACCAGAAGGAACCAGTCCCTGGAGAAGGATATCATGCTTGGTAAAGAAGAGGGTCAGTGAAAAAGAGGATGACCTTGAATGAGATGAATTGATACAGTGGCTGCAATAATGAACTCAAATGTAGTAACAATTGTGATGATGGTGCAGGACCAGGCAACATTTCATTCTGTCGTACATGGGGTTGCTATGGGTCAGAACCGATTCCAGCTCCCCTAACAACAAAACCATACTAAACTCTCCTCCAATGTCTGTATCCCAGAAAAACCAACCAATTAATTCAGTGGTATAAGAAAACAGGAAGTAAGATAGAGTTTTGGAGTTAGATCTCCCACTGAATGGCTCAAATTGATAAGTTCATCACTGGTAGTAAGTGAAACACAGATGTTTCTAGGAATGAAGTAACAGGACAATATTTACACCTTTATTTATTTTTAATTATATATTTATAGTATATAAATTATTTTATTTATATATTTATAGTATAACAGTGGAAAGGAAGACACTAAATGGTACAATATATCAGGCGTTTGAAAACTGTCTTAGTTATCTAGTGCTGCTATAACACAAATACCACAGGTGAGTGGCTTTAACAAACAGAAACTTATTTTCTCACAATTTAGGAGGCTAAAAGTCTGAATTCAGGTTCGCAGCTCTAGAGAAAGGCTTTCTCTCTCTGCTGGCTCTGGGAGAAGGTTCTTGTTGTTTGGTTCCTTGATGATCTTCATATGGCATGGCATCTATCTTCCTCCATCTCTTTTTCTTAATCTTGCTCTTTTATATCTCAAAAGGAGACTGACATAAAACACACTCTACACTATTATTATCTCATTAACATAAAAAGAAAACCCATTGTCAAATGAGATTATCACCATAGGTTAAGGGTTAGGATCTACAACACTTATTTTGGAAGGACACAATACAATCCATAACATTCTACCTTTTGGCTCCCCAAAATTAACGTTCTTCCCACATGCAAATCACATTAACCCCATAACATCATCTCAAAAGTCTTAAATCAACTTCAAGTCCAAAATCTAATTTTCTGAATCATCTATATCAAATATGAGTGAGACCTTAGGCATATTCCATCTTGGGGCAACATTTCTTTTCATCTGTGAACATGTGAAATCTAGAATACAAGTTATCTGCTTCCAAATTACAGTGGTAGAACAGGCACAAGATTGACTTTTCCATTACAAGTGGGAGAAATTGTAAGGGAAGAAGGGATAAAGGGTACCAAGCAAACTTAAAGCCAGCAGAACAAATTACGTTAGCTCTTAAGTCTTGAAAACAATCCTCTGTTCTTCTGGACCATCTGGGTGATGGCCCTGCCCTCCAGACTCTGAGTGTTGGCCATGTCCTCCAGATTCTGGGGGTAGGCCCCTCTGGCCAGGACAGAGGCCCTACCTCCCAAGCCCACTGGTATGGAAATTTAACTCCTCAACATTGGGTGGCCCCATTCTTCTAGTCCATCTGAGTGGTGACCGCACACCTTCACTCTGCCCTGCTAGGCTCCTTTCTCTTGCCCCTTGGGCATAGCAGTCTTTCTCCCTCAATTTGGGTAGTGGCCTCTTTCTCTTGGCCTTTGGGCATGGAAACCCCACACTCTAGAACTAAATTGGTGGAAATCTGACTCTTTGAAACCTAGAAGACCATGACCCCACTCTTTAAGACCTAGGAGGTCATGGTTCCACCCTTTGAAACCTGGGAAGTTGTGGTTCCACCCATTAAAGCCTAGGAGGCTGTGATTCCACCCTTTGAAACCAAGGCATCCCTGCTTCCAGTGCTCCTTCCAACAGTTTGCTGATCTCTGAACTGCTCAAAGGATAGTCCTTTTATTTTCTTGTAGAACAACAATGTAGCTCCTTTGGCCTGTTTACTGCCGGTAGAATTCCAAGAGGGAGATACCTTTCCTTCCTTTCTTCCTGTATCTATTCCCTTCAGTCTAAGCTGAAAAAGTTCCTGCTGTGATAGTTTTTTAGATCCATTGGTCACAGTCTTAATCATTTTAACAAAAAATTGAGTTGCTAAATCCTTGAAGAGAATTTTAGGGCACATGTCCTTAGTTTGTACAACAGAATTTTCTGAACCTCTAAGTTCTGTTTTTATTTTGCACAGTTGATTTTTAAGTCCATTTCTTTCCTCTTATGTTTTACTATATGCAACAAGGAGAAACCATTCTGTCCCTTTAAGATTTTGTTTAGAAATCTGCTCAGCCAGATATCCATGTTCATCAATTACAAGTTCTACCTTCCACCAAACATCTGAACATAATTCAGACAAGTTCTTTGCTACTGCATAAAAAAGCATCACCCTTCCTCCACTGCCCAATCACATGTTTACTATTCCTTTTAAAGCCTCACCAGAAGCATATTTAACATCCACATTTCTGGCAACATTCTGTTAATAGAGCAATATGCTATTCTCTAAGACAATAGAGACTGTATCTATAGCTCTCCTCACTTCCTTCTGAGCCCTTAACAGAACTGCCTTTGACGTCCGTAATTTTACAGTCTCTTCAAAGCAATCAGCGCTTACACTTTTAGGCATCTTAAAACTCTTCTAGCCTCCACCCATTACACAATTCCAAAACTACTTCCACAATTTAGGTACTTGTTAAAGCAACAACCCACTCTCCAATACCAAATTCTGTCTTAGTTGTTTAGTGCTGCTATAACAGAAATACCACAAATGGATGGTTTTAACAAACAGAAATTTATTTTCTCACTGGAGGCTAGAAGTCTGAATTCAAGGTGCCAGCTCTAGAGGAAGGCTTTCTGTCTCTGTTGGCTCTGGGGAAAGGTCCTCACTCCTTGATTCCTTGGTGATCTTCATGTAGGAAAGCATCTATCTTCCTTTATCTCTTTTGCTTAAACAGCTCCTTTTATATCTCAAAAGAGATTGACTCAAGACATGCCCTACACTAATACGGCCTCATTAACATAACAAGAAAATCCCTTCCTGAATAAAGATTATAACCACAGGTACAGAGGTTAGGATTTACAACACATGGTTTTGGGCAACACAATCCAACCCATAATGAAAAGTACTGGGGAAGAGTAAGTATAAGGAAAATGGGTTAGGATGGCTATTAAAAACAGAACAAAAAACCTGTTGCCGGTGAATTGATTCCAACTCATAATGACCCTATAGGACAGAATAGAACTTCCCCATGAGGTTTCCAAGGAGCAGCTGATAGATTCAAACTGCCAACTTTTTGGTTACCAGTCAAGCTCTTAACCACTGGGCACCAGGGCTATTACTCAGCTGTATTGAAACTCTAGGGAAAGACAGGAAAATGTTCAGAGTAATATATAGGCAAATGAAAGCCAAGTGGAGCAATATATAATCTTTTTAATCTTTTACATTAGAAGTGGAGAAAGAAGTCTAAAGGATGAGCTCTGTGTCTAATCATTCAAGTAGCAGATCTGCCCCCCTATATTTCAACTCCCAGTAGAGGACTGTTTTGAGAATGAATGGGTCTCTGATGCATGAGTTGGGGACATATGAGATAATAGACCTCAAAATTCACATTCTTATCAAGAACACCACCTCTCTGTCTGTAAAGAGCTGTCAGGAACTAGGAAAATAAGCATAGATCTCAATGAATTCTTGATAAAGGAAGCCAGAATTTAAGACTAAGAGAAGGGTAATTTATTGATATGGAACCATATTGCCAAGATATAGAATTTAACACCCTGGGAAGGACTCAAAGAGATGGTGCAAACTCATTACCAGGATGAATCCTAGAAGCATGCAATAGGTGATATCTTATGCTAACTGAGGTTTATATATGAAATCTGCCATTTCAGACAGTGAGAATAAAATATTCAGGAAATTAGAAATCCAAGAATAGATATACAATGTAAGACCAGTAAACACACCAGGTGGTAATTTTTCAATGGCATCATTTATCAATGGCATAAAAATTGTGCTGGTGAGAGGTTGCTATCATCATTAAGGATATCAGCGGTAGCTCACACAAGGATTGCTGGTAGGAGAGGTTGTTAGAGAACTAGGCTCACTGATAGCAATGGATATGATAAGATCCCAAAACAAAAAAGACCAGGTAGTGCCACTTAAATATTAGAAGCCATGTAGACATAATTATTTTAATGAGTAACTAAGTCAGAGTGGCCGCCAAAGGAGTACTACCACCAGAGAGTTATGGACATGAAGAATTTAGTGCATTGTCCCCAGGGGCAACATAAAATAGAGTAGAGGGTCAGCGAAAAAGAGAAAGACCCTCAATGAGATGGACTGACAGAGTGGCTGCAACAATGGGCTCAAGCATAATGATTGTGAGGATGGCACAGAACCAGGCAGTGTTTCATTCTGTTGTACATAGTATCACTGTGAGTTGGAACTGACTCGATGGCACCTAACAACAACACAAGGTACTACTTAACTTGCACCATTAGAAGAAATCAAGGATGGGTGATCAAGATGTTGAAATTAATTGTCCCACAAAAAAGTCACAATCTATGCCCAGTTTTCATACATGAACCAGTTTTCGGACCTAGAACTCGTTGATTGAAGGAGAGCCTGGATCCTCAGAAAGAAATGTCCTTCAATGTCACA
>NW_004444060.1:1183405-1195888 GCF_000243295.1 Trichechus manatus latirostris | reverse complement strand
CCCCAGTATTTCTCTGAAGGACTTCGGAAGATTTAGTTGAGAAGTGTGCACTGAGGAAAGGATAACTCCAAAATATTTTTAGGACTGTGTTAAACAGGTTTTGAGTTGACATTGATAAACAGACCCAAAGTTTCTTCATTGCTCCTCTGTTAGAATGAGACCATATGAGGACAAACAGATCTCTGGCCAAAGTTAGTAGATTCAGCCAGTGATCAATTCCCTGATCTCCAAATGTATGATACAGACACACTTGGTAGCCAGAGACAGCTCAACATTGTGTTGTTTCTGTCAGGTAAAAGCTACCATAGTGGGGAAGGCCAAAAGAAAGGCTCTGAACCTGCCCCTATGCCCACTTAAGATAGTAAATTAAAAACAATTTTACACTCCGGGAACATGGTAAAATGTAGTTCTGACCTTAAGGATCTAGAGAATGCAGAGTTAGTGCTCCCCATTTTATCTCCATTTAATTCCTTCACTGAACTTCTGCAGAAACCAGTCAGACATTGGAGGAAAATGGTAGACTACCACAAAGTCAAGTAAAAGATAGTCCCAATTGTGCTTGATATGCCATATGTGGTCCATTTATTGAAGAAGATTAATATGGCAATACTTTTAATGTAAAAATTGCACAAATAATGTTTATAAAAGGAAAAATTAAAAACTAATATGTGATCAATTCAAGAAAGAACAAGAAATAAGAGAAAAATATTTCTAAAACAAGTGAGGCAAACAAAAAACCAAGAGTGTGAGGTTTTAAATGAATCAGTAATTATATAAAACATAAACATAAATGGAAATATTTCAATTAAAAAAATACAAGCTAATATTGCCTAACCAGATTGAAAAACATGTAAGTTTCTTATAAGAGGCTTACCTTAAATAAAAGTATGGAAATAGTAAAATGAAAAGTTATACCAGGAATTTGCTAGCCAAAATAAAGCTGGTATGCTATTATCAAAGTAGATTTTAAGCAAGTTACACGTATGATTATTTAATAGATACAGAAACAGAATATGATAAAATTCAGTACAATTCATGATTTAAAATAATTTCAAACTAGGAAGAGAAAGAAATGTCCTTACTGTGATACACTATATTTGCAAAAATCCCACCATGGACTATGTTATTGGAAACTCTTTCTGTGGGTTTGTACACGAGACAAGGATATTCACACCAATTGCTGATGTTAAATTTTGTCCTGGAGATCACTAAGGCAAAGGAAAAATAAATAGCATAAATATTTGAAAGAAATGAATAAAATTGTCAATATAATGAGAAAACATGATTGAATACATATAAAATACTAAAAATTCTACAGAAAAGCTTTTTAAATTAATATGTGAATTTGGAATTTGTTAAACATAAGACCAATATACAAAAGTAAGCTGTATTTGTTTATACCAGTGACAAACGGAAATTCAAATCTGAAAACAATACTATTATAGTAGCATCAAGAACACACACACAAACACACATGTGCATATACATAAACATAGTTATAAATCTTATACAAGATCTTAAAAACATATACACTCAAAACTACAAAACATTATTAAGGGATATTTGGCAAACAAATGAGAAAGTGTAGAAAATCAACTTTAAAATGAAATCATTTGCAATGGTATAAAAAAAATCAATGCCTTATAATAAATTTAAACATAAATACAACATTAACCTGAAAATTGTACACTTCTGAGAGAAATTAAAGATGCCCAATGTAAACATAAGAAGACACCGTATTCATCCACTGGAAAATTCAATGGTATAAAGATACTTATGCCCAGATTAACTATAAAGAATACAATTTCAATCATAATCTCTGTAGAAATTAACACATTCTAAAATTAGTGTATGATAAAAGGATACATCCCTGAAGCACACCTTTCTGACTTTAAACCATGCAGTAACCCCTTGTTCTCCAAACAACTGCCTCTTGATCTATGTGCAGGTTACTCATGAGCACAATTAAGGTTCTGGAATTCCTATCTTTGCAATGTTATCCATAATATGTTATGATCCACACAGTCAAATGCCTTTGCATAGTCAATAAAACAGAGGTAAACATGCTTCTGGTATTCTCTTCTTTCAGCCAGAATCCTTCTGACATCAGCAATGATATCCCTGGTTCCATGTCCTCTTCTGAATCCTGCTTAAATTTCTGACAGTTCCTTGTCGAACTGTTGAATGATCTTCAGCAAAATTGTACTTGATAATGTTCGACAATTTTTGCATTTGATTGGATCACCTTTCTTGGGAATAGGCATAAATACAAATTTCTTCCAGTCGGTTGTCCAGGTAGCTGTCTTCCAAATTTCTTAGCATAGATGAGTGAGCACTTCCTGCACTACATCCATTTGTTGAAACTCTTCAATTGGTATTCCGTCAATTCCTGGAGACTAGTTTTTCACTGGTGCCTTCAGTGCAACTTGGACTTCTTCCTTCAGTACCACTGGTTCCTGATCATATGCTACCTCCTGAAATGGTTCAACATTGACTAACTCTTTTTGGTATAGTGACTCTGTGTATTCCTTCCATCTTCTTTTGATATTTTCTGTGTAGTTTAATATCTTCCCTGTGCATGGATCAAGAGGCAGTCGTTGTAACAGATCAAGGGGATACTGTGTGATATAAAGTCAGGAAAGGTGTGCATAACGGTTATATGCTTTCATAACACTTATTCAATCCGTATGTTGAGCAAATAATCCGAGATGCTGGATTACATGAAGTAGAACACGGCATCAGGATTGGAGGAAGGCTCATTAACAACCTGTGATATTCAGATGACACAATCTTTCTTGTTGAAAGTGAAGAGGACTTGAAGCACTTACTGATGAAAATCAAAGACCATAGCCTTTAGCATGGATTATACCTCAACATAAAGAAAACAAAAAAGACCAATAAGTAACATCATGATAAATGGAGAAAAAATTGAAGTTGTCAAGGATTTCATTTTACTTGGATCCACAGTCAACAGCCATGGAAGCAGCAGTCAAGAAATCAAAGACGCATTCCATTGGACAAATCTGCTGCAAGAGACCTCTTTAAAGTGTTCAAAAGTAAAAATGTCATCTTGAAGACTAAGGTGTGCCTAACCCAAGCAATGGTGTTTTCAATTACCTCATATGCATGTCAAAGCTGGACAATGAATAAGGAAGACTGAAGAAGAATTGACGCCTTTGGATTGTGGTGTTGGTGAAGAATATTGAATATATCATGGATTGCCAAAAGAATGAACAAATCTGTCTTGGAAGCAGTACAACCTGAGAGCTCCTTACAGGCAAAGATGGCAAGATTATGTCTCCAATAATTTGGACATATTATCAGGAGGGATAAGTCCCTGGAGAAGGACATCATGCTTGGAAAAGTAGAGGGTCAGTGAAAATGAGGAAGACCTTCAACAAGATGGACTGTGAAGATGGCACAGCATGGGCAGTGTTTCATCTGTTCTACATAGGGTTGCTCTGAGTCAGAACCGACTGGATGGCACCTAACAACACAACATAATTAATATGGAAATCCCCATACTCAACAGTAGTCAAAATGATCTTGAGAAATTAATCCAAATCTGGAAGATTTACTTAACCATATTTCTGTATTTGAAGACCTATTAAAAATCAATAATAATTGACACAGTGTGATATTGATTTAAGGATAGATCAATAGATTAATGAAACCAAACAGATTTCCAGACACAGACACTCAGTCTCTTCAATATAGTAGAAGACATGGATTATACAGGGGAGTCAGAAGATAATACAATTACATCTCCACAATAATTGAGTGAATACAATCTGAAGCACAGGTGAAATTAGATTCACACAGAAGGCAATACATATGCTAGGAAGCTTCAGGAAAGGACAAGACTGATGGATTTGCTATTTTATGGTTTCTAATTTCTCTATTAAACTAAGTATAAGAAGGGCTGAATAGGAGAAACTGGGCTAGTCCATACTTCAGTGAAAAACCAAGAATCTAATTCATTATTGTTGTTGTTAGTTGCTGTCAAGTTGGTTCCAACTCACAGTGACCCTATGAAAAACAGAAAGAAACACTGCCTGATCCTGTGCCATCGTCACAATAGTTGTCATTCTTGAGCCCATTATTGCAACCACTCTCTTAATCCATCTCATTGAGGGGTTTCCTCTTTTTTGACGACACTCTACTTTACCAAGTATGTTGTCCATCCCCAGGGACTGGTTCCTCCTATAACATATCCAAAGTACGTGAGACCAAGTTTCACCATCCTCTCTTCTAAGGAGCATTCTGGCTGTATTTCTTCCAACAGAGATTAGTTGTTTATTCTGGCAGTCCATGGTATATTCAATATTCATCAACACCATAATTCAAAGGCATCAATTCTTCTTCAGTCTTCCTTATTCATTGCCCAGCTTTCGAATGCTTACTGGGTGATTGAAAATGCCATGGCTTGGGTCAGGTGTTTTAGTCCTCAAAGTGGTATCTTTGCTTTTTAACACTTTAAAGAGGCCTTTTGCAGCAGATTTGCCCAATACAATATCTCGATTGAGTTCTTGACGGCAGTTTCCATGGGCATTGATTGTGGATCCAAGTAAAATGAAATCCTTGACAACATCAATATTTTCTTCATTGATTATGATATTGCTTATTGGTCCAGTTGTGAGGATTTTTGTTTTCTTTATGTTAAAGTGTAATTTATACTCAAGGCTATAGTTTTTGCTCTTCATTAGTAAGTATTTCAAATCCTCTTTGCTTTCAGCAAGCAAGGTTGTGTCATCAGCATGTCCCAGGTTGTTAATGAGTCTTCCTCTAATCCTGATGTCAGCTTCTCAGATTGTTTGCTCAACATGCAAACTGAATAACTATAGTGAAAGGATACCACCCTGAAGTACATGTTCCCTGATTTTAAACCATGCAGTATCCCCTTGGAAGAAGTACAGTCTGAATACTCCTTAGAAGTAAGCATGGCGAGACTTTGTCTCACATACTTTGGACATGTTATCAGGAAGGATCAGTCCCTGGAAAAGGAAATCATGCTTGGTAAAGTAGACAGTCAGTGAGAAAAAGGAAAACCCTCAGTGAGACGGATTGACACAGTGGCTTCAACAGTGTTCTCAAGCATAACAATGATCATGAGGATGGCACAGGACCAGGCAGTGCTTCAGTCTGTTGTACACAGGGTCACTATGAGTTACAAAAGATTCGACAGCTCCTAATGACAATAACAACAGTATCTCCTTGTTCTGTTAGAAGGAATGCCTCTTGATCTATGGATAGATTCTGCATGAGCACAATTAAGTGCTCTGGAATTCCCATTCTTTGCAATGTTATCCATAATTTGTTATGATCCACTCAGGTGAATGCCTTTGAATAGTCAATAAAACACAGGTAAACATCTTTCTGGTATTGTCTGCTTTCAGCCAAGATCTACCTGACATAACAATGATATCCCTCGTTCCAAGTCCTCTTCTGAATTCAGCTTGTATTTCTGGCAGTTCCCTGTCGATGTACTACTGCAACCATTTTTGTATTATCTTTAGCAAAATTTTACTTGAGTGTGATACTAATGATATTAATCGATAATTTCCACATTATGCTGGATCACCTTTCTTTGGAATGCGTGCAAATATAGATCTCTTCCAGTCCATAGACCAGATAGCTAGCTTTCCTATTTCTTAGCATATAAGAGCGAGCTCTTACAGCATATCATCTGTTTGTTGAAACATCAAAATTAGTATTTCTTCAATTCCTGGAGTCTTATTTTTCACCAATGCCTTCAGTGCAGCTTGGACTTCTTCTTTCAATACCATCGGCTCTTGATCATATGCTACCTCCTAAAATGGTTAAACGTCCACCAATTTTTTTTTTTTTTTTTTTGGGTACAGTGACTGTGTATTCCTTCCATCTTGTAATGCTTCCCGTGTCATTCAATATTTTGCCCTTAGAAACTTTCATTATTGTAACTTAAGGCTAACATAGTTTCTTCAGTTCTTTCAGCTTGAGAAATGCCAAGCATGTTTTTCCCTTTTGGTTTTCTAACTCCAAGTCTTTGAACATTTCATTATAATACTTTGTCTTCTCAAGATGCCCTTGGAAATCCTCCCTTTACTTTAGCCTCTGTACCTTCAAGAGCAAGTTTCAGAGTCTCTTCTGACATCCCTTTTGGTCTTTTCTTCCTTTCCTGCCTTTTTAATGACATTTCGCTTTCTTCTTGTATGACATACTTGATGTCATCCCACAACTTGTCTGATCTTCAGTCATTAGTGTTCAATGTGTCAAATCTATCCTTCAGTTCGTCTCTAAATTCAGGTGGGATATATTGAAGGTAGTACTGTAGCTCTCGTGGATTTGTTTTAATTTTCTTCAGTTTCAACTTGAACTTTCATATTAGCAATTGATGGTCTATTCCGCAGTTGGCCCCTGGCTTTGTTCTTACTGATGATATTGAGCTTCTCCATCATCTCTTTCTACAAGTGTAGCCAATTTGATTACTGTGAACTGTATTCGGTAGTGGAATGTCATATCAGGAACTAACTCTGACAGAGGTGCCACCATCAAGATTTTTGTCCATTCCTGTGTGCAGGGAAAGAGAGATCTAGAATGTGTCTCACCTACAATAATATATCCTGGCTCTGAGATGGCACGTGACACTTCTTTTTTTTTTTTAGTGATTTATTTTATTTTAGTTGTAGAGAATATACACAGCAAAAACATACACCAATTCAAGTTTCTACATGTACAATTCAGTGACCTAGATTATATTCTTTGAGTTGAGCAACCATTCTCACACTTCTTTTCTGAGTTGTTTCCACTCCTGTAACATTAGCTCACTGCCTCCTAAGATTCCTATCTAATCTTTCAAGTTGCTCTTCATATGAATTGAATTCCATTTCTGAGTTCTTCATTTGACTGAACTACAGTCTTAGTCATTATTGGGTAGGGTTCCCTCCCTGGGTTTGTGCAAAGGCCTGGGCTCTTATGGAAAGGCAATGCAACAGGGGATGCCCTCTGGTCATGTTAACTTTGGTCATTGTTAAGATGCCCACTGGCATCAAGGCATAAACTCTCAAGATCTTGGGGCTGTGCAGCTTTTGTGCTAGATGTGGGGTATGGGGACATTGGTGGGACATTTTTGCCCCTCAGGCTCCTTTCAGGGCCCTTCAGGCCTAGAGGAGACAATACAGTATAGTGCTTAAGGAACTGACCCTTGGAGACATACTGCCTGGGTTTGAATGCAGGCTCTGTTACTAGGAAGTTACAGATCTTGGTTGACTATAGGAAAGTTACTTAACAACTTTATGCCTCAGTTTGCCCATCTGTAAAATGGGGATAATAATAGTATCTACTTATAAGTTTGTTTTAACAATTGTTGTTAGTTGCTGTCCAGTCAGTTCTGACTCATAGCAACCTTATAAGGATTAATATATGTAAATAGTTCCTAAATCTGTCTGGTTCCTAAGAACTTTGTGTTAGTTCCTATTATTGTTATAATTATTACCAGTCCCTTCGAAGTCTCGTCTCTCTCTGAGGGTAAGCACCCATACCTTTCCTGTTACATGGCCTCTGAATAGTGTCCCTACCTTCTCACAGGCCGTCTTCCTTCTCTCACCTTCACCTTCTAGTACAATCTCTCTATGAGTTTGTTGTTGTTATTAGGTGCTCTTAAGTCAATTTTTGACTCACAGAGTCCCCATGTGACAGGATAGAACCTCCCCATAGGGTTTACTAGGCAGTAATCTTTACGAAGCAGATTACCAGGTCTTTCTCCCTTAGATACATGGCACATCTATTTACGTTTTAAGGACAAGAATGATTATACAGATCCACTCTCGAGACAATACTTGTGCCCAGAACAGAAGTAGAACTATTTGACTAATAATACTGATTACTGATACAAGGAAAGAGATGAGAAGTTTAGAATAACTGCTGTAGAGAAAAGTGGAGCTGACAAGGGAAGCACAGTGTTAGGGCAAGCAACACCATTAGCTAACATGAATATATAGGGACAATTGTCTTTATAATCAGGTTATATTTTCCATCACTGATCAGCACTTTCGTAAAATAATGAAGAAAACATTTACTGGGAAGAATGTAGGGGAAGAATTAAACGTTAATGCAAACATCATCATTTGTGTGTATTTGTTCATTTGTTTTTGTTTTATCTGGGCTATTGCAAAGGGAAGATCTTGGTGGAAGGAAGTTTATCATATTTTCAAAGAATTGTTGGGATTGTTAAAATATGTAAGACAAGGTACGGAAGAGAGTGAACATGGAGGTGGTTGACTGGAAGAAGTAGAGGATTCTAGGGACAAAGAGGTCATTTGAGTACTTATAAAACTCCCCAAACTGGCCATAACCCTTCCATTAAGTTATTATCCACACTCTGAAAATGTATGATTAAGGTTAGAAGTTAACAAAGCTAGCTGCCAGTTCTAATGGGGTTTAATATTAAGTCAAGTTCTTCAAACTGAATCTAAACTAAATTGCTAGGCCACTGTGTTTTCCCTTTGTCTCCCTGTCATTTTAAGCTGAACTGTGGACTAATATAATCTATGTACCCTTTCATTACAAAATCAAAATAAAAAATTGCTATCGAGTCAAGTCTGACTCATAGTGGCCCTATAGGACAGAGTAGAACTGCCCCATAGTGTTTCTAAGGAGAAGCTGGCAGATTTGAACCGCCAAATTTTTGGTTAGCAGCTTGAGCTCTTAACCACTGGGCCACCAGGGCTCCACCCTTTCACTGGTACCCTTTTATTCAAGGACGGGACTTCTGCTTAGGTTCTTAGCAATTAATTATTATTTATTATTTAACTATTTGCTTTTCCTGACCCTGTAGGCCTGAAGTTTTTATCACTGCCTGGGGCCTTGAAACTCTCATTAGATGTTAGCTCTCCTTTTGGGGGAGTTGAAACATCCTGCTGATTTTCAAAAACATTTACATCTCTCAAATCTACGTCTGTTTCTGGTTTGCCTCCTGCGTGTTTGTCACTGGAATATTTTGAGGCTTTCCACATGACACCAATTCATATCCCCAGTTCTGAATAGATTCCTGAATTACGCCTTAGACTTATATCAGACTTGCTATATTTGGTTTGCCATTTTCTATGGCCACTCTCTCAAGCTGTGCCTTCTCCTCCACCTCCTGTCAAACACAATCCTCGTTCTTTATTACACCCAACTGACTTCTTTTATCAAAGGCTTAAATGCTTTTTTACATTAAGTCTTTCAAGACAAGGCAGTCATTCAACACATTAGCTAGTAGGCTTGAAAATCCATATTTTACACCTACAAAGTAAATTCCCAACTGTAAATAAGAGACATATCCATAATATAGTTCAGAGATTATAGGAAAGTCATTTTTTATACACAATTAATTGTCCAATAGGAATTATGTAAGTTAGACAGGAAAAAAATCTATAAAAATATCATATTTTTGCCTTAAAATGCTTTTAATTTTATATAAAGTATTTTTGATATTTTTCAGACTTTTTCCTAAATTAGTAATATGTCAAATATAAAATAACAGTTATTTTCATTTGTTCATTTGTTGTTTATTACTTTGTTTGAGTCTTAATCAAGTTTAACTTCATTTTCTATGTTTTCTTAAGTTTCTTTGCGTATGTGTGTTTTAAAGTTAGTGCTAACAGATCACTTGTTGGAAGCTTGCATGGCACTAATGGTGCAACTAAAATATTGTATTTATTGTACTAATGACTTCTGGGGTAATAAAAAAATTTCACCAAGTCACTTGTATATAATCTGATGTTCCAAAAAGATTGTAGTTCACAAAATATTGTGAAACTCTTTAAGAAACGTGTTTAAGAATCAGGCTGGCCCTACCATATATAACTCGTTTTGGATAGTCCATTAGTTTTTAATACTGTGATTCTTGAAAAAAAAATGAAAATATAGAGAAACTGTGTTTGAACTGTCCTCAAAAACAAAAATATGATTACATGCCTTATGCCATTTTATCTCAATTCTAAATGACAGAATTCATGTCAAATGCAGTTTTGAGGCATTAGAATAGGACGATGCATTTCATAATATTATCAAATAATTGGTACACTAGAACCATTGATAATTTCTAAGCTAAATAGAGACAAGGAACAAAAAACATCTTTTTAAAAATATAAGCTTATTGTTTACAGTTCTCTAAATCATTGTTGTTCTTCAATTAATTGTATAGCAATAGTTAAGATTCCTAAATCATTCATTGATGTAAAGTGATTATGATATAGAATGTATTTTAGTATCATTGAAGTGTAGTAGTGTCATGTAGGGAAGCTCGATATCCATAATTTATTTCAACACACTGAAAACACCAAAATAAATATGAATCTAGAGAAAAGGTCCTCTTTCCATATTAAATGGAGTGGCGTGTTGTCTGGGTATATCTAAGAATATTCTCTACCTGCTATTTAAAAATATCCTTGTTACTATCCATAGGTTGTGTTTAAATGTTCCATATATTTCGATCATTAAAATACTCTTCTTATTTTAGGAGATAAAATCACAAGATATGCTAATGAAATTACCTCAAGACCTATTAGTTACGTTTGGAAGAATGCATTTGATTCAGTAAGCAATAATATTTACTGAGAGGAGAAATAAAAGTAAACTACACATCTCTATCCATGTATTTATGGTTATGAAAATTCATAAAAAAATAGAAATGGAAAGTTACCCACTAAACAGATAATAATAATGATTTTCTCTGGTTGGAGAAGTAGATTACAAAGGAGTTAAGGAATAATTTTTAATCTTGTTTGTATTAGTACAATGAGATGTATTTGGGATAGAGAATTAAACATAAATTTTAAGATAAATTCTAATATTTTTACTACTAGATCTTTAGGGACGTAAAATAAAATTTCAAATGTTTTCAGAAAACAAATTACATGTACCTAACTAACTTATGTGAAAAAAAAAGATTGTTTATGATGACATTTGCTACAGAATAAAATTCCTTGTGTAATTTTCTTTCCGAAAAATTCTTTAATGAGAACGTTGCTTCTTTAAATACTGTGATAGGAGGCAATCAATACCTCTAGGAACCTCTGAGAGCCCACTGCTTTGTCAATTCTTTAATTTGATCATCTTGAAAATTATTTCTTTCGTCAGTAATTCTCCATGAACATAACATTATTATACCCTGTAACTGCATGACCTCTTTAATTCCTCTTTTCTTCCTGCCTACAGAGTATATAAGAAAAAAAACTGAACATGCATGAAATACAATTCATGTTCCAGGATTTTGAAGATCAACACCTGACGCATGGCTAAGTATTTATTATTAAAAGATGTTCTCTACCAACAAAAATTTTCTACTTGTTAGTGCATAACAATGTCTGACCTTTGTGATCAAGAATTATTATTCTTTTCCTCTCATTGTGGTTACTTTCAAAATAAATATTTATTTAGAATAACTTGTCAAAGCATCTCAAACTACACATGCATACAATTTCTCAGTATAAAACTTTAACTGTGTGCTTCTTGCATAACCATCTGACTAGCAAAATACATGTAAACAACTAAAAACAATTGTTTAGTTTAAAAATGGTTGGAAAAATCTGGCCTATATTTTAAAAAATGTGTCTGAATATATTGAGATATTTAACATTTTGAAATTAGGAACTAACATTAAAATTAGAAGCCAACACATATCTTGCCTAGGTCTTATTGTCCTGATAAGTATGTCTTTCCTAATTAGAGAAAATAGTCTAAAGTGAAGCTAATATCTACAATATCCATTTTGAATCCAAAACGCCTTTTATTAAAATATAAGAATAGTTAGTAATGATTAACATTTACTGAGTGCGTATCATGTGCCTGACCCTCTTCTGAGTGTTTTAAATATACTGACTCATTTAGCTTTCACAACACACTTGTGATACGAATTTCATTAATATCACACGCAAGTTAAATTTTGTGGAAGATCATTCAAATGCAACTGCAGCAGTGTATCGACAGGGAATGGCCAGAAACTCAAGCTGGATTCAGAATAGGTCATGGAAATAGGGCTATCATTGCTGATTTCAGATAGACCCTGGCTGAAAGCAGAAAATACCAGAAAGATGTTTACCTGTGTTTTATTGAGTATGTAAAGGCATTTTACTGTGTGGTTACTAACAAATTATGGATAACATTGCGAAGAATGGGAATTCCAGAAAACTTAATTGTGCTCATGAGGAACCTGTACACAGACCAAGAGGCAGTCGTTTGGACAGAACGAGAGGATACTGCGTGGTTTAAAGTCAGGAACGGTGTGAGTCAGGGTTGCAACCTTTCACCATACCTATTCAATCTGTATGCTGAGCAAATAATCCGAGAAGCTGTACTCTATGAAGAAGAAGGGGGCATCAGGATTGGAGGAAGACTCATTAACAACCTGCGATATGCAGATGTCACGACCTTGCTTTCTGAAAGTAAAGAGGACTTGAAGTACTCACTGGTGAAGATCAAAGACCATAGCCTTCAGTATGGATTACACCTCAACATAAA
>NW_004444060.1:1147442-1183305 GCF_000243295.1 Trichechus manatus latirostris | reverse complement strand
CCTCAACATAAAGAAAACAAAAATCCTCACAACTGGACCAATAAGCAACATCATGATAAATGGAGAAAAGATTGAAGTTGTCAAGGATTTAATTTCACTTGTATTCACAATCAACACCCATGGAAGCAGCAGTCAAGAAACCAAAAGATGCATTGCACTGGGCAATTCTGCTGCAAAAGACCTCTTTAAAGTGTTGAAAAGCAAAGATATCTCCTTGAAGACTAAGGTGCGCCTGACCCAAGCCATGGTATTTTCAATGGCATCATATGCATGTGAAAGCTGGACAATGAATAAGGAAGACTGAAGAAAAATTGATGCTTTTGAATTGTGGGGTTGGCAAAGAATATTGACTATACCATGGAGTGCCAAAAGAACCAACAAATCTGTCTTGGAAGAAGTACAACCAGAGAGCTCCCTAGAAGCAAGGATGGTGAAACTACGTCTCACATACTTTGGACATGTTGTCAGGAGGGAGGAATCAGTCTCTGGAGAAGGACATCATGCTTGGTAAAGTAGAGGGTCAGTGAAAAAGGGGAAGATCCCCAGTGAGATGGATTGACACAGTGGCTGCAACAATGGGCTCAAGTATAACAACAACCGTAAGGATGATTCAGGACCTGGCAGTGTTTTGTTCTGTTGTACACAGGGTCTCTATGATTAGGAACAGACTCGATGGCATCTAACAACAACAAAGATATATATATATATATATAAAGAATGAAGAAATCAAAGCACAGAATAGTTAAGGAGCCCTCTCCAGACCTTCTTTACTAGATGTTTCGCACTTGCACCTTCATCCATGCTTCACACTTCTCCAGTCTGTTCTGTGCACTGGGAAGTCCCCTCACGCTCTGGTTTCTTATTGGTCTCAATAAGAGGAGCTGTCAGAGATCAAAGAAGGGGAGGAGATTGAAAGCAAGATATGTATTCCTCCTTTTCTGCCTGGTATGGAAACACGTATTGATTGACTGGCTGTACTGAGAGTCAGCCACAACTCTATTCAGGTAGTGTTTTAGCCCAGATTCTCAGGAAAGCAACTTTTGAGGCAAAAAATACTTTGTACTCTTTAGCAGAGTGGTTCGATTCTGTGAAAAAGGACTGAGTGAAACAGGCAAGAAGGAAAAATAAGACCATGTGTTGTGATTGTTGTTGTTAGGTGCCATCAAGTCAGTTCCTACGTATAGTGACCCTATGTACAACAGAGTGAATCACTGCCTGGTTCTACCTTACCAAGCATGATGTTTTTCTCCAGGGACTGGTCCCTCCTGATAACACGTCCAAAGTATGTGAGATGAAGTCTCACCATCTTTTCTTCTAAGGAGCATTCTGGCTCTACTGCTTCCAAAACAGGTTTGTTCGTTTTTCTGGCAGTACTTGGTACATTCAATATTCTTCATCAACACCATAGTTCAAAAGGCATCAATTCTTCTTTGGTCTTCTTTATTCATTGTCCGGATTATACATGCATGTGAGTAGTTTGAAAACACTATGGTTTGGATCAAGCGTATCTTAGTCTTCAAGGTGACAATTTTGGTTTTTGACACAGGAAATCACTTCCGCTGATTTCTCCATCTCCCTGGAAATCTTTGTGAGACTATGTGGAATATCAGCCAAGGGAGGAGATGGAAAGGCAACTTATCTGTTGGTTCGTGCTTGCTTATGTCCTAATGTTCAAAGTTCAGTTTATAGGAATAAACTTTACAGGCTTCTAGATTGCATTGCCTGGTCCCTTGGAAGCAACTGGAGAAGCCACATATGACACTTTGCAACATGGAGCTTTATTTCAGTCTGAAACAAATGAAGCTGTAAGACTGTCGCTCAGTCTGGGCTGAGCCAGACTCAGTAACAATCTTACAGCCTCGTTTGTCTCTAAGCAGTTGGCTGCTTGTTCTTATCTGTTGTTTTTGTGACCCATCCGGTCTATTCTGACTCATAGACCAGGGCAGAACCTCCCCATAGTGTTTCTCCTAAGCTGTGAACTATATGGGAACAGGTCTCCGGGTATTTTCTCCAAAGGAACAAGGGGCGGATTGGAATCTTTTGGTTAGCAACTGAGCACTTAACCATTTCATCACCAGGACTCCTTGTTCTATACCCCCCCCAAAAAAAAAACCTTTGCTGTCATGTCGATTCCAACTTATAAGTGTCCAAGTGCCTAGAGACACATGAGACTGAAAAGATCTGAGATGATAAAAAGAAGGTGTCTGATTAAGACGTTTGACTACACACTTGTTGTTAGGCCATTAGCTGCTGTCGAGTTACTTCTACCTCATAGCAACCCTGTGTAAAACAGAAGGAAACATTGCCTTGTCCAGTGCCATCCTCACAATCTTTGCTATGTTTGGGTCCATTATCACAGCCACTGTGTCAATCCATCTCACTGAGGGTCTTCCTCTTTTTGCACACTCTCTACCTTGTCAAGCATGATATCCTTCTCCAGGGACAGGTCCCTTCTGATAACTTGTCCAAAAAAGTGAGATGAAATCTTCCCCTCCTCGCTTCCAAGTAGCTTTCTAGCTGTACTTGTTCCAAGATAAATTTGTTCTTTCTTCTGGTAGTTCATGTTTTATTTAATATTCTACACTAGCACAATAATTCAAAGGCATCAATTCTTCTTCAGTCATCCTTATTCATTGTCCAACTTTTGCATGCATTAGAGCAATTGAAAATACCATGGCTTGGGTCAGGTGTACCTTAGTCCTCAAAGCAACATTTTTGCTTTTTAACAGAGGTCCTTTGCAGCAGATTTGCCCAATACAATACTTCATTTTATGTCTTCACTGCTGTTTCCATGGGCATTGATTGTGGATCCAAGTAAAATAAAATCCTTGTCAACTTCAATATTTTCTCCATTTATTGTATTTCTTATTAGTTCAGTTGTAAGGATTTTTGTTTTCTTTATGTTGAGATGCAAGCCTTACTGAAGGCTGTAGTCTTTGATCTTCATCAGTAAGTGCTTCAAGTCCTCTTTACATTCAGCAAATAAGGTTGTGTCATCTGCATATCACAGATTGTTGATGAGTCTTCCTCAAATCCTAATACTGAGTTCTCCTTCATATACTCCAGTTTCTCGCATTATTTGCTGAGCATACAGATAGAGTAAGTATGGTAAAAGGGTACAACCCTGGTGCACACCTTTCCTGATCTTAAACCACACAGTATCCTCTTGTTCTGTTCAAAAGACTGCCCCTTGGTCTGCAGACAGTTTCCACATGAGCATAATTAAGTGTTCTGGAATTCCCATTCTTCACAAAGTTATCCATAATTTGTTTTGATCCACAAGGTTTAATGCCTTTGCATAGTCAATAAAACACAGATAAACATCTTTCTGGTATTCTCTGACTTCAGACAAAATCTCTATGACATCAGCAATGATATTCCTCATTTCTCATCCTTTTCTAAATCCAGTTTGAATTTCTGGCAGTTCCCCGTTGATGTATTGCTAGAACAGTTTTTGAATGCTCTTCAGCAAAATTTTCCTTGTTTGTGATATTAATGATATTGTTCAATAATTTCTAGGTTTGGTTGGATCAGCTTTCTTGGGAATAGGCATAAATATAGATCTCTTCCAGTCGATTGGCCAGGTAACTGGCTTCCATATTTCTTGGCATAGATGAGAGAGCACTTCCAGCATTGCATCTATTTGTTGAAACATCTCAACTGGTATTCAGGCAATTCCTGGAGCCTTGGTTTTTGCCAGTGCCATTAGTGCAGCTTGAACTGTTTTCCTTCAGTGCCATCAGTTCTTGAGCATATGCTACTTCCTGGAATGGTTGAACATCAACCAATTCATTTTGTTACAGTGATTCTGTGTATTCCTTCTATTTACTTTTGAAGCTTCCTCTGTCATTCAGTATTTTTCCCACTGAATCCTTCAATATTTTTCTTCAGTTCTTTCAGCTTGAGAAATGTTGAGTGTGTTCTTCCCTTTTGGTTTTTCTGACTCCAGGTCTTTGCACATTTCATTATAATACTTTGTCTTTTTGAACTGCCCTTTGAAATCTTCTCTTCAGCTCTTTTATTACATCATTTCTCCTCTTTGCTTTAGTATCTCTAGATTCAAGAGAAAGTTTCAGAGTCTTTTCTGACATCCAAGTTGGTCTTTTCTTTGTTTCCTGTTTTTTTAATGACTTCTTGCTTTCTTCATGTATGATGTCCTTGATGTCATCCCAGAACTCATCTGATCTTCCATCATTAGTGTTCAATGCATCAAACCTGTTCTTGAGATATCTCTAAATTCAGGCGGGATATTTTCAAAGTCATACTTTGACTCTTGTGGACTTTTAATTTTCTTCAGCTTCAACTTAAACTTGCGTATGAGCAGTTGATGGTCTGTTCTGCAGTCAGCCCCTGACCTTGTTCTGACAGATGATACCGAGCTTCTCTATTGTCTCTTTCTACTGATGTCGTTGATTTGATTCCTGTGTATTCCATCTGGTAGTAGTGGAAAGTCAGATCATTTATGCATTCAGGAACTAAAGCTGACAGAGATGCCACCACCAAGATTGTTAACCATTCCTGTGTGCAGGAAAAGAGAGATCAAGAGTGTTTATAACATACAATAAGTTATCCTGGTTCAAAAATGACATGTGGCACTCCTTTTTTAATTTATTTTATTTTTCTTGTTGAGAATATGCGCAGCAAAAACATACACCAATTCAAGTTTCTACATGTACAGTTCAGTGGTTTAGATTACATTCTTCCAGTTGAGCAACCATTCTCACCCTCCTTGTCTGAGTTGTTCATCCCATATTAACATTACCTCACTATCCTCCAAGGTTCCTGTCTAGCCTTTCTAGTTGCTCTTCACATGAATTGAATTTCATTTCTGAGTTCCCCATTTCACTGAGCTACAATTTCATTCATTGTTGGTAAGGATTCCCTCCTTGGGGTTCTGCAAAGGCCCTGGGTCTTATGGAAAGGCAATGCAACAAAGGGACCTGTGGTCATGTTAACTTTGGTCATTGTTAAGATGCCCACTGGCATCATGGCATAGAACCTCAAGATCTTGGGGCTTTGCAGCTTTTGTGGTACATGTGGGATATGGGGAACATTGTTAGGATCTTTTTGCCCCATAGGCTCCATTCAGGGCCTTTCAGGGTTAGAGGAGGCAATATAGTAGAGTTATTAAGGAACTGGTCCTTGGAGCCAGACTGCTTGGATTTGAATCTTGGCTTGTTTCTGGGAAGTTACAGATCTTGATTGACTATGGGAAAATTACTTAACAACTTTAAGCCTCAGTTTCCCCATCTGTGAAGTAAGTGTAATAATATTATCTACTCATAAGGTTGTTTCAAGGTTTGTTATTAGTTGCTGTCCAGTCAGCTACAACTCATACTGAAATTATAGGGATTAGTACATATGTAAACGGTTTCTAAACTTGTCTGTTTCCTAAGTATGTTTTGTTAGTTGCTGTCCTGGTTATCTAGTGCTGTTATAACAGAAATACCACAAGTGGATGTCTTTAACAAAGAGAAATTTATTCTCTCACAGTCTAGGACGCTAGAAGTCCAAATTCAGAGTGCTAGTTCCGGGGGAAAGCTTTCTCTCTCTTTTGGTTCTGGGGGAAGGTTCTTGTCGTCAATCTTCCTCAGTCAAGGAGATTCTCAGAGCAGGGGTCTCAGGTCCAAAGGATGTGCTATTCTCCTCGCTCTTGTTTCTTGGCGGTATGAGGTCCCCGTGTCTCTCTGTTTGCTTCTCTCTTTTATATCTCAAAACAGATTGACTGAAGACACAACCTAATATTGTAGTTGAGTCCTGCCTCATTAACATAACTGTCAATAATCCCACCTCATTAACATCATACAGGTAGGATTTGCAACACATAGGAAAATTACATCCTATAACAAAAAGGATAATAATCACACAATACTGGGAATCTTGGCCTAGCCAAGTAGACAGATATTTGGGGGGGGGGGGGCACAATTCAATCCATGACAGTTGTTATTACTGTTGTGATTGTTATCAGTCCCTTTAAAGTCTAATCTCTCTCTGAGGGTAAGTACACACACCTTTCCTGTTACATGGCCTTAGAATATTGACCCCAGCTTCTCACAGGCTCTCTTCTTTCTCTCACCCTCACCTCCTAGTATAATCTCCTCAATGACTTTGTTGTTGTTGTTGCTGTTGGGTTCCATTAAGTTGATTTTCAACTGATGGTGACCTCATGTAACAGAATAGGGCTTTCTGGGTTGTAATCATTACGGAAGCAGATCTTACTTCAGCTCTTGTGAACTTATTTTAATCTTCTTCAGGTTCAACTTGAACTTGCATAAGAGCAATTGATAGTCTGTTCTACAGTCAGCCCCTGGCCTTAATCTCACTGATGATATTGAGATTCTCCATGGTCTCTTTCCACAGATGTTGTCCCTTTGATTCTTGTATATTCCATCTGGCAAGGTCCACATGTATAGTTGCCATTTGTGTTGTTGAAAAAAGGCATTTGCCATGAATAAGTCATTGGTCTTGCAAAATTCTATCCTGATATCTCTGGTGTAGTTTCTATCACCAAGGCCATATTTTCCATCTACTGATCTTTTTCCTGTGTTTCCAGCTTTCCCATTCTAATCACCAGTAATTATCAATGCATGTTGATTACACGTTTGATCAATTTCAGACTGCAGAATTTGGTAAGAGCTCTTCAATTTCTTCATCTTTGGCCTTAGTCGTTGGTGCGTAAATTTGTATAATACTTGCATTAACTTGTCTTCCTTGTAAGCGTATGGTTATTTTCCTATCACTGACAACATTGTACTTTAGGATAGATCTTGAAATGGTCTTTTTGATGAAGAATGCAATGCCGCTCCCTTTGAATTTGTGATCATCAGCATAGTAGACCTTATGACTGTTTGATTCAAAATGGCCAATGCCAGTCCGTTTCAGCTCACTAATGCCTAGGATATCAATCTTCCAGTAATAAGTCTACTGTTACTTACTCTTAATTTAAACCTTTGAGATTTAAAAGACTCTATTATTTCTAGATTTGGGTCACCTTACCAACCCTTGTTATTTTCCTTATAAGTTGATAATTATTAAATAACAATTCTGTTATCATATTCTCTTCAACGTGCTTGAGTATGCCTCTTTTTTCTGCAAGATCCTCTCTAAATATTTACTTCATACTTTATGCAAGTATTTTTCAGTGTTTAAATATTTTTATGTATTTTCTTTGGCGTTTCTAGTTTTCTCCTTTATATTAATTTTTTTTTACATTTCCCACAGAATTCCCTAACTCAACATTTTAAACACTGAAATGATTTTTTTCCAAATCTGCTTTTCCTTTAGGATGCCATTTAATCACTAAACTTGATATCTGAGAATCACGATAGATTTCTCCATTTTTTTCATTTTCCACATTCTATCAATCACCTAGTTCTGACAACTTTATCTCCTATATATTTAAGACTTCATTTCCTTCACTTTATCTCTACTACAACTGCCTTTTTTCAAGAATAATCATCTCTCACTTGGAATATAGAAATAGTATAACTCATTCCTAAGATTTCAATCTTGAGTCCTTTCACATCCAACTTCTACACTGCTTATAAAATTATTTAATTCATGAATCTAGTATTGTTACACTTCTTTGCTCCATTGTCTTCAAAATAATTTTCACATTGTCATACGTTATATAGACTACTTTCAGTCACTTTGTCCCTCTCCTCTGCCAAGGTCTATTTTTCTTTTGCAGTCAGTCAGTGCTAAATTAGTGCCTATGTTTCCCAAATACCAGATGTATTTTCTTGTTTCATCAGCTTTACCACTTGATGGAGCAAGAGGAACAGGGTTAGGTTTTCCTGAGAAGCTTTTCAAGCTGACAAACCCAAATGTTTACGTGTGTCCGTAAAGTAAAACATATGGCCACGTATTAGTGTGTGGTCGCCTTTTATAAATGAAGGACAACTAATCCTTTTTTTTCCAGCTAATTATTACTATTGATAATGGGACTCTTTATTGCCAGACATTTTAACTTTTCAAAATGACCATGAAAACTAAGTATCTTGAATGCAAAATTTTCTGTTTTTTAAAGTGCCCATAATTTTTGTTGTGATTGTTTATTTGTTTATTTTGAATTGTGTGGAGGCCAAAGAAAACACATCCGCAACCCCATCAGCCCACAAGACATCAGATTTTGAACTCTCTTTTGGGCTTAGCAGATAATTTAGAGTGAAATAACCACAAGTTAAACTAAGTCCACGATAATGTGCACTTTCTATCAGACATAGTAAGTATTTAAAATAGTTACTGATGATGATGAGAAAGAGAAAAAGGTAGTGGATAAGTTTAACCAAAAATTAAAAACATTTGCAGTATATACTTTTAGATTGAGAAGGGTTATAGAAGTTTTCCTCACCAAGCTCTTTATTTCAAAATGACGTAAATGAAGACCTGCATTGATATTACATGATTAAGGCCAAATGTGTACAATCAGTCAGTGCTTTACTGTCTTCATTAAGGCTTATCTTTGCACTAAAGAGATAACCTTTCAGCTAATGAAATGAGAAACACAGAATGCTAAATTAATCATAAGAATTATGATTAAATTTAGTAAACATAGATTTTTTAAATTGACAAACACATTAAAGAATTGTTGGTGTATATACGAACACACATACACACACTGACTTGATATACTATGTATTTTAATGTAATCATACACATATTATACATGTTGTAGTAAAAATTTGAAGAAAGAATATTATAGAATATTTGTAGAATATATATATTTTTTTTTCTTGTCCATATTTATTATAATTGGCAAATGCCCCATCCTATGACCTTTCTTAATTACTCCATTATAATAATTTATTAATTTGTGAAGATTCATACACTAGTAAAATATCACTGAATTACCTTTAGTTTTTTTCTCATACCTTTTTTATCCTATTTTTTTTAAGTACTGTTACTTATTAGACTGTCAATCTGAAGCTAGAATGGCAGAAATTTTTTAAGAGTTTATTAAATTTAAAGAGAATCTTGTAATAATGCAATTTTTGGCATGGTTACTATTTGATTTGTGGTAAAATATGATAAACAAATAAAAATAAAATCTCTAGTAAGTATATATAATTTATGTACCATCATCCTATCATCTATCTATATTTGATAGTAAGTAGATCAATTACTTTACGGGAATTTTCAGGAGAAAGTGTCTACACTACAACCACAATCAGAGATTCTTCCATATATTTAAAAAAAAGTGTTTGAATTTCTGTTTCTTCTGTTTCAGTAATCTATTCACTTTGTTGTATTGTTTTGTCTTGTTTTTATTTAATAATGATAGAATCATTAAAACATTTTGTACTAGGGCTAGGAGTTAATTATTCAGTTGTATTAACATTCTTAATTTCCAGATAACTGATACATCTTTTAAACTGAACATGAATTCTTTAACTTACAGTTCATGTCAAGAAGTGTACTTTCTTTCTTTCTAACATACTGTTTTTAACCTTAAAAAATGAAATAATAACTCACCTATCATCTTGACTAGTAATTTAAATGAAATATATTAGACATCCATTGATACAATAAGATAGTTTTAGTTTAGCTAATTAACTTCGTCCATATGCTTTAGGCATCATTTCACTGTTATTTGACTTTAGAGTGTGTTTCCAAATTTAGGGCCTGCACTTTCTGTCTCTTCCAACTAAGAGGTAAGAGCTTCCACAGTTTGAGATTTCTATTTTCACTGACTAGAAGAAGAGCAAAAGCCTCTTTCTGTTGCATAAGCAGAAGAGAGAAGGTTCCATCTCTTTCTTGAAACCACAGATAATATCTCTTTTCAGGTGACAAAATTCAATCCATAACATCCACCCTTTATTGAAAAATAATGATAATAATAATATCCTTTCTGTCAAGCAGGACCCACAACTGTAGCAGGGGCTTAATGCAGATGACTACTTTAAAATATATTTATATAGTGGACTAGATACTATATGTTCAGAGGCCTATTAACAAGAAAATGTCCACAACAAATAAGAGAGGAAGATATATTACTTGTAAATTGCGGAAACTAGGGCAAGATTTTGGGAAAATTCAATATCTGAGCCTGGACTTTTAAGTATACCAAGATTTATATAGGATTTATCTCTCATGCTTAAAATATCTAATGCTTTTGGTAGTGTTCATAAATATATTAATAATGAGGATATTTTACAGCTCTATCTTGTAAATGCAGTGTGCAAAGACCTATAACAAACATAAAAACACACTTGGGAAGAAAGAGAGAAGTGAGTTAAAAATTGCTGCTCAAACCAGATTTATCTTCCACTATAGTAAAGTATATTTTTGACATTATATCCATCAGGAATAATATCATCAGTAAATGCAGCCTTTATGATAGCAGCAACTTCTCATTTAGAATTTTAAGAACACTGAAAAGACATCTTTTAGCTCCCAAATAATTCCTTTCTTTTCTCAATTCATTATTTCCAGAAACCTCATGAATCAAGAGAAGTATATCTTTGACATAAAGGTGAAATGAAAATGTCTCTTGTTAACAAAATATGGCGTCAGTCCTTTCTATTACATCATAAAAGCAGCGTTTAATATTGTGCACTATAGGCCCTGGAAGGAAGGATGTATGCTCTAAGATAACAGTCTCTGGCCTGCTTGTTTAATGATGAGTCCCAGTACCTATAGGACAGTGTGACACATAGCAAGTTCCCAATAAATATTTTTGAATGACGCACGCTTGCAAATGGAATAAGGAGCTATATCATAGCAACGACAGAATTACAAAATGTTCTTTTTTAAAAATACAGTACAAAAAATATGTATATCCAAATATGACATTTTATTATTTAAATATAAACAAACAAGAAATCCGTTGCCATCGAGTCGATTCCAACTCATAGCGACCCTATAGGACAGAGTAGAACTGCCTCATAGTATTTCCAGGGTTGTCATCTTATGGTAGCAGACTGCCATGTCTTTCTCCCACAGAGCTGCTGGTGGAGTCAATTCTCTGAACTCTCAGTTAGCCGAACACTTTAACCACTGAGCCAGCAGTGTTCCTATTTAAATATAAACTGGTGTAAATACTTAAAAAATCAGATATTGAAACAAAATTTAATATATATATTGAAATTTTGCATGATAATTGTATGTTGAAGAGATACGTAGAGTATATAAAACATAAATCACAACTTCTTAATAGTATCATAAAAATAAAAAAACAAATTAGTAACTATTTTTTCATTTTATTAGAAAATAATGGTGAATCATAAGTTATTTTCAAAGAGACAAAACTTTGATATTTTCTGAGGTAACAAAACTGGACATTGTTCTACCATTTGAAGTGTCTAATTCTTATATGTGGATTGTAAATATATTTGTAATACATATCAGATGAATACATTGAGTTGACTTTCAATATCCACCTTTTTTATACACCTTAAATGTCATAAGAATAAACATTTCTGAAGTGAAACCATAGATAGGGAAAACATGTTTCAGTCAATAGTATGAAAAATAGTGTATAGTGCACTGATGATATTTTAGCAAAACAGTTAGGGACATTCTGTCTCCTGTTCTAGTGATATCTGTAGCCAAAGATCCTTACTTTGCCATCAACCAGTTGTTTTAATCTTGATAAGCTGTTCACTTATATGTTTTAAATATAGCCCAAAGGAGTATTATTTAAAATTTAAAGCTTCAACAAAAGTTAATACTTATCCACAGCCAAAATAATACTCTTCTCATGGAAATTTTTCATTTTTAAGTAAATGATAGATACATTTTGCAATAACCAGCTCACCAAGTTCTTAAAAGCAAACCATGCAGAAGACACTGATTTTCTCAATCAGCTTTCAGTATCATTTCCATACACAAACTTCCTTAAATTATAACTTGTGAATGATTTCCTCAAGATTCCCTTGGGGTACTGATTTAAAATATACACCCCTAGGGGGCAGAATATCTGCAGAACTTTCGAGGTGGGGATTGATGACCTGCATTTAAATACAGGCACTCTTATAAGATTTTTTTTTTAATATGAATACTTCTTTAACTAGATTGTTCAACAGGGTATACAGTTGTTAAAAAAAAGGAACATGCCCTGCGCTTTCGACATTGAAGTGATACCATCAATTCTAAGATATTTTGACAATAGTGCTCCGACTTTGATTTATAGATTATTTTAGATAACAATGACTTCAAAAGTGTGTTTCACATAGACTCTCCCCTATGAAGTCAATATTTACATGGTTTCTGTCAATTATTGGCAAATGAATTATCCACATCTTCAAGCGCTGAGTTAGTTCTCACTTTCTAGTTAATTTTGACTTCCTATGATCTGGTAATACGCACTACTGTTACTGTCTGAAATAGATATATGTCTATTAATAATTGCTGCATATATAAAGTAAATAATTTTGTGGACTGTGTTGCTACATACTTAAGTGCAATGTTTCTCAATCATATCACATATTTTCTTTCCATTAGATTTGCAACATTATGTAATACTGCAAAAAAGTAAAGTTTTTCTTAAATTATAACATATTCTAGGTGTTTCTATTTTTGTGCCATTGTTTGAAAAATGCCTCCCACGAAAGCTACTATTAGTAGGTTGCTATTTGTGTTGTGTCTCTTAAATCTCCCGTCACCATTGCTCTAACTACCTTCACCCATTCTCTTTGTGAGCTTCGTCCTTGAAGCATGTGGCATCTACATTTACACCCTGATTCCCTTTCTGATATTTTGCTTCACTACGGGTTGACCTCTCAGACTTGTGCTATCGTTTTTTGTTGTTGTTAGGTGCCGACGAGTCAGTTCCAACTCATGGCACCCCATGTACAACAGAAAGAGACACTGCCCGGTCCTGCAGCATCCTCACAATCATTGCTACGCTAGAGCCTGTTGTTGCCGTCACTGTGTCAATCTATCTCGTTGAGGGTCTTCCTCTTTTTTGCTATCCCTCTACTTTACCAAGCATGATGACTTTCTCCAGGGACTGATCCTTCCTGATAACATATCCAAAGTATGTGAGATGTAGTCTTGCCATCCCTGCTTCCAAGGAGCATTCTGGTTGTACTTCTTCCAAGACAGATCTGTTCATTCTTCTAGCAGTCTGTGGTATGTTCAATATTCATTGCCAACACCACAATTTAAAGGCATCAATTCTTCTTCAGTCTTCATTATTCATCATCCAGCTTTCACATGCATATGAGGCAATTGAAAACACCATGGCTTGGGTCAGGCGCACCTTAGTCCTCAAGGTGACATCTTTGCTTTTCAATCCTTTAAAGAGGTCTTCTGCAGCAGATTTGCCCTGTGCAATGCATCTTTTGATTTCTTGACTGCTGCTTCCATGGGTGTTGATTGTGGATACAAGTAAAATGAAATCCTTGACAACTTCAATCTTTTCTCCATTTATCATGATGCTGCTTACTGGTCCAGTTGTGAAGATTTTTGTTTTCTTTATGTTGAAGTGTAATCCATACTGAAGGTTGTGGTTCTTGATCTTCATCAGTAAGTGCTTCAAGTCCTCTTCACTTTCAGCAAGCAAGGTTGTGTCGTCTGCATATTGCAGGTTATTAATGAGTCTTCCTCCAATCCTGATGCCCCATTCTTCTTCATATAGTCCAGCTGTAACTGTTCAGCATACAGATTGAATAAGTAAGGTGAAACGATGCAACCCTGAAGCACGCCTTTCCTGACTTTAAACCACGCAGTATCCCCCTTTCTGTTGGAATAACTGCCTCTTGATCTATGTATAGGTTCCTCATGAGCACAATTAAGTGTTTTGGAATTCCCATTCTTTGAAATGTTATCCATAATTTCTTACGTGCTATTGTAGAACTAGGGTAACCATCTTAATAACTGGAAGGCCACACTTTAAATACAGCATTACCAGTAGCAGTTGTCTTGATTTCTACACCAGCTGCTTCCTTACCAACATTTTTAAAAGCAAGCTGTCAGTCAAATGTGGTTCATGTGTGATGAAACATCATAGATATGTGTCAGACTTTTCAAAATCTGGAATTCATCTAATATTTTTCAATATTGTGAGAACTCTATCTTCACATGCCTCTGACATATTTAATGAACATGTCAACTATCAAACATTAATTTTTTATAACCTGTGCAGGAATGGCAGGTGTCAGGGGCTATAGTAGCAAATATCAAAAATATTATTTACAAAAATATTAATTGTTTATATAGATAATTGTGAATTCAGTGTTTATTTTTATATTGTGTTTTTAATCCAATGCATGTTTTAGATTAAACAAGATATAGTTAATATTGTCTAAATGACAGTAAAAATATTAGCCTTAAAGGAAAGCATATGGACTTTTTATATCTCAATAATATCATAACTTTACTAGTAGGAAAATTTTATTACAACTTCCAGTCAAAACAAATAAAAATAAACTAAATAGAAAAAGCCAGAAACTTGGTAATATTCACGTATATTGGAAGCATCCATTTCTCATATCTGTGGTAGAAAGATGGATTAATGAACCAAAATTGAGACTCCACTATCTTCTCAGTTTTCAATTTTGTAAATGCATTTTAGATTAAATGTATATCTCTTTCCCAGATTTTGCATCAATACAGTACACAAAATTCTCCAATCCCTACTTACCTTACTATCAAGATTTTCCTGACCTCAACTCCAGCAATACCTTGGATAAAATGTGGAGCCCTGAGAGGCCACTTATTATTAGTGTATTTTTGAAACTTATATGTTTGATGGGAAAATAAAGAAGTCCCCACATGAAGGACAGTTACAAAGGTTTTGTTTGGGTTTCTTGAGTGTGTGTGTGTGCGCGTGAGCTTTAGGGGGTAGGAGAGGCACAAATCCTAGATCTTGAAGCTTTGAAGCTTGTTTTGAAGCCACTCTCAGGGTCTTAGAAAAGTGGATTTACTCTTTTTCTATCAAGAGTCTATGGAACAACATCTATAAATTCTTAGTCACCATTCTGTTCATAAATCCTGTGCTTCATAGAAAATCCTCCTGAATTTTGGGAAGAAGTTGTCAGCATGTCCTAGATTTTGTTGATGTTATAGTTGTATGCTTCCTATATAGTTATAGAAATAGGCCTTTAAGATAATTTTACTAGAGAAAGCTTTATTTTATTGGTCATTCTTGGATGAGTTGCCCAGGAGAGTCATGTGTTCTTTAAATATGCAGATGCACATCTTCCTTCAATTTGATTTTGGTTATTTTGCTCCAAGATCAAATCCAAGATCATGAATTACAATTAGCTGCGATGTCTTTAGAATTCTTTAACCCGAAACAGTTGTTCAACTATTTCGTGTTTCATAAGATTTTTTTTTTTTTAATTTCAGGAGAGTTTTTATTCAATTACAATTTTTAATTTGTTTAGTTCTGTTCCTATCACTTTTATCTCCAATCGCTTTTTATAATTTTCTTACTTTATTTTTATGTTTTCCTTCCCTTCAACTATTTTTTAAAGCACAACATATTGTGTTTATTTAATGCTTTGTGACTTTTATTTGGGTGTTTTCATAATAGATTTTACTATTTTAATTATTTTTACAGTTCTTTCACCTCATATCTTCGTTACCTACTGCTACCAAAACAAAAATAACACAAGTGGATTGCTTTAAAGAACAGGAATTTATTGTCTCAAAGTTTTGAAAGACAGAATTCTGAATTCATTGCATTAATGGGATTATTCTCTGTCTGCTCTAGGAGAAGATTATTCGTTCTCTCTTTCAGCTCTTACAACCTCAGGTATCATTTCTATCATTAAGGCCGTGCTTTCCAAATACCACTCCTTCTTCGTTTCCAACTTTAGCATTATAATCACTAATAATTACCAATTCATACTGATTACATTTTGATCCATTTCAGATTGCAGAAGTTGTTTAAATCTTCAATTTCTTCACCTTTGGCCTTAGTGGTTGGCACATAAATTTGAATAATAGTTGTATTAACTGGTCTTCCTTGTAGGCCTGTGGATATTGTCCTATAACTAGGATAGATCTTGAAAGGTTCTTCTGGACGATGTATGCAACACTATTCTTCTTTATTTGTCATTCCTGGCATAGTAGACAATATGATTGCCTAATTCAAAATGACCAATACCAGTCTATTTCAGCTGACTAACGCCTAGGATTCCCCACACATAAAGTATTATAATGACATGTGCAAAGACCTGGAGGTAGAAAACCGAAAGGGAAGAACATGCTCAGCGTTTCTCAAGATGAACGAACTGAAGAAAAAATTTAAGACTCGAGTTGCAATATTGAAGGATTCTACAGGGACAATATTAACTGACGCAGGAAGCATCAAAAAAAGATGGAAGGAATACACAGAGTCACTATACCAAAAAGAATTGGTCTACGTTCAACCATTTCAGAAGGTAGTATATGATCAGGAACTGATGGTACTGAAGGAAGAAGTCCAAGCTGTACTAAAGGCATTGGTGAAAAATAAGAGTTTAGGAATCGACAGAATACCAACTGAGATGTTTCAACTAACAGTTTCAGCACTGGAGGTTCTCACACATCTATGCCAAGAAATTTAGAAGACAGCCACCTGGCCAGCTGACTGGAAGAGATACCTATCTATGCCTATTCCCAAGCAAAGGTGGTCCATCTAAAGGCAGAAATTATTGAACAATATCATTAATATCACACACAAGTAAAACTATGCTGAAGATCATTCCAAAGCAGCTGCAGCAGCATACCGACAGAGAACTGCCAGAAATTCAATCAGGATTCAGAAAAGGAGGTGGAATGAGGGATATCATTGCTGATGTCAGATGGATCCTGGCTGAAAGTAGACAATACCAAAAAAATGTTTGCGTATGTTTTATTGACTATGCAAAGGCATTCAACTGTATGGATCATAATAAATTATGGATAACATTGCAAAGAATGGGAATTCCAGAACACTTAATTGTGCTCATGAGGAACCTATACAGAGATTAAGAGGCAGTCATTCAAACAGAACAAGGGGATACTGCTTGGTTTAAAATCAGGAAAGTTGGGTGTCAGAGTTGTATCCTTTTCACCATACCTATTCAATCTGTAGGCTGAGCAAATAATCCAAGAAGCTGGACTGTATGAAGAAGAAAAGGGCACCAAGATTGGAGGATGACTCATTAATAACCTGCATGATGTGACGACACAATCTTTCTTGCTGAAAGTGAAGAGGACTTGAAGCATTTACTGATGAAGGTCCAAGACTACAGCCTTCAGTATGGATTACACCTCAACATAAAGAAAACAAAAATCCTCACAACTGGACAAATAAGCAACATAATGATAAACGGAGAAAAGATTGAAGTTGTCAAGGATTTCATTTTACTTGGATGCACAATCAACGTCCCTGGAAACAGCAGTCAAGAAATCAAAAGCTGCATTGCATTGGTCAAATCTGCTACAAAAGACCTCTTTAAAGTGCTGAAAAGCAAAGATGTTTCATTAAAGATTAATGTGCACCTTACCCAAGCCATTGTGTTTTCAATCACCTCATATGCATGCAAAAGCTGGACGATAAATAAGGAAGACTGAAGAATTGATGCCTTTGAATTGTGGTGTTGATGAAGAATACTGAATATACCATGGACTGGCAAAAGAATGAACAAATGTGTCTTAGAAGAAGTACAACCAGAATGCTCCTCAGAAGTTTAAGTATGGCGAGACTAAATCTCACATACTTTGGACATGTTATCAGGAGGGATCAGACACTGGAGAAGGACATTATGCTTGGTAAAGTAGAGGGCCAGCAAAAAATAAGAAGTCCCTCAACAAGATGGATTGACACAGTGGCTGTAACAATGGGCTCAAGCATAACAATGATTGTGAGCATGGCGCAGGATGAGGCAGTGTTTCGTTCTGTTGTGCATAGGGTCACTGTGAGTTGGTACCTAACAACAACAACATATTTTGATCACAATAAACATATTTTTATAAGCATCAGTATATATTTTCCTAGGAAATTACCTCAATGATCTTAGATTTTTTTGCTGTATGCAGCAGTTTTTGTTTTCCAAAGATGCCCACAATAATATCTTCCATCACCCATATCTCTTACAATATCATCATCCATCTCCCATCAAAGGTGAACTTTGATTCCACTCCCATTGAATCAGGGCTGGCTTTATGTCTTGTCCATTCTGAAATAAAATGTGGCAGTGTATACACTGTAAGAATGTTAAGGCTATGTCAGAAAAGTCAGTGCAGCATCTGTCTGAACATTTTGGATACTTGCTTTGGATGAAGATGTCATCATGTAAGAAATATAACAATCTAACAATTTCAAATCTAATTACCCTGCGAGCACCATGCAGTGATGGTCATATTTAGACCCTCTGATAGTTGGTATTGAGACCAAATTTCAACCATCTTGGCCCATGTGCCATACTTGCTAGTGAACTATCTATTCGTTGATAGTTGGACCTTCCAGACCAGCCCATCCACTAGCTGAACTCCACTTGGTGACCTCATTCTTTTTCTCTGTTGGCTCTGGGGGAGGATCTTTGTCTCTTTTAGGTCTGTAGCTCCAGCATTGCTAGATTCCTTAGCAAACTCCACCCGGTTTCTATTTCCCGTTTCTGCTTGTTTGTCTCCGAGTCTATGCAGCTGCTTATAACTTGGAAGTTATTAGCTTAAGCCATACCCTACACTTTAACGTAACAAAGAAAAACTTATTTCCAGATAAGATTACATACACACATCTACAGGAATAGGGGTTAGGAATCCAACACATAATTTGGGAGGACAAAATTCAGTCCATAACAGAGTTGTTACCAGATGTAGCACAAGATGTTTGATAAGTACTTTGATATTTTTGCTTGTTTTCTTGTTCTTCTGTCATCACCATTGTAAGAATATGCTTGGGCTAGCCCACTGGTTTCAGAAGGCTGCTAAGGAACACATAGTCCAGACCTGGTGTAACTATGCCACAACAGAGAAGTCCAGTCTCAGTCTAAAATACAGCTTTAATCTTGGCAACCCACAGATGTGTTTTGCTTTATTTTGTGATGTAACAATATCTGATTAATGCATGTTATCAATAAGATTTCACATTAATAAAATAATAAATTATTAATCAAATAATGTGGAACCTTTACTCCATAATGAATTAGATTTCAAAGAGTTTTCCATTTTAGCTTTGTGTGACACACACGCCTTCAAACATAATAAAACGCATTAAAATTCTTGCAACTGAACTTACAGTGTTTTATATTTCAATTTATTTGATTTTAAACATGTATATATTTCTCTACCTTTAACAGCAAATAAATACATACGTTTAGCTATTGCCCTGATTTTATTCAAACAATGGCAATATATATTTACCAATATAGTTAAATGATATTTGGGGTTTACAAGCAGGTTTAGCAAATTTTTCTTGATAATGTAAAGCAACAGAAATCAGTAAAAACTGAAATCCAGTCAATGCACTATGTAAAAAAAAGTTGATTCATTGAAATTTGTAAAAGATTGTCATGATAAATAGAATCTAAATGCTTATAGCTTTTATATGACGTAAATATTCCATTTAGAGAAAGAGATAGTTAAAGTTAAAGCTAAAATATTTTTGTTTAATCTTCATTATGAACAAGAAAGATAGAGGCCATTTAGGCAAGGTACACAGTATATCCTTATCTTCATTTTCTTATTATTTTCTAATAATACCTTCATTGTCTACTCCATGAATTCTTTTGTGTGTGTGTGTTTGTGTCATGAAGATAAGTGAGTTAAAGACAGTGAAGCAGGTACAATTCCTCTGTTGAAGTTAAAATAGACATTGAAGAGAGAGATGATATGATTGAGACGATGCTTCTCTTCATTGATGAAAATCTTGGATGTCATTTGTCTTTCAAAATTGCTATTTCAAGCACTTATTAAAAAATAAAGAGTCCCAGACCTATCACTCCATACTGACTTCACGGAAATACAGGAGAAGTCTTTACTCACCGTGAAAGCTATCAAGATCACCTTTGCCTTTACATTATGTAGATGTAGACAAGTTGCACCATTCTACATCAACCAGCGTATCGTTAAAAGCTGCCTATAATGGATTGAATTGTGATCCCAAAAAATATGTGTCAGCTTGGCTAGGCCATGATTCCCAGGATTGTGTGTGGTTGTCTTTCATTTTGTAATTTGATGTAATTATCCTATGTGTTGTAAATTCTAATCTCTGCCTGTGGTTAATGAGGCAACATTAGATTGTGTTAAAGGGGGTTAGGGAGGAATGTAACACCCTTAATCATGTCACATCAATGATCTGATGTAAAGGGAGTTTCCCTGGGGTATGGCCTCCGTCACCTTTTGGTTTATAAGAGATAAAAAGAGAGAAAGGCTAGCAGAGAGAGAGAGGGACCTCCTACCACCAAGAAAGAAGAGCCGGTAGAAGAGCATGTACTTTGGACCTGGGGTCCCTGTGCTGAGAAACTTCTAGACCAAGGGAAGATTGACGACCAGGACTTTTGCCCAGAGCCAACAGAGGAAAAAAAACCTTTCCGTGGAGCTGGTGCCCTAAACTCTGACTTAAAGCCTCCTAGACTGTGAGAAAATAAATTCCTGTTTGTTAAAGCCATCCACTTGTGGTCTTTCTTTCATAGCAGCACTAGACAACTAAGACATTGCCTAAGTGGAGTTATTTCCTTCTTCAGCAGATATATCTTGTGAAAGCATCAAGTTTAATGGTGTAGCATCTTCAAATTTGGCAAATATAGGTTTATTCTTACACTAAATCCATGTTCTTCTTAATCTAATTCTTCGAAGTCTCAAATGTTCAACAGAAACTGATAAGGTTATTTAGCATTGGCTACAAACCCAGGAGCGTAAAACAATATACTCATATAGTTGTTAATTTCTGTCAAGAGGATTTCAACTCATAGCAACCCCACATGGGCAAAGTAAAACTGCTCCAAAGGGTTTTCATGGCTGTGATTTTTCAGAAGCAGATCACCATGCTTGTTTCAAGGAACAACTGGGTGGGTTAGAACAGCAACCTTTTGGTTAATAGTCCAGTGCTTAACCATTTGTACCACATCAGGACTATTAACATACTTATACACCTACTCCTCACTTACTGACTACTTCATTATCCAACAATTTCACATTTACAGCCATAGTAAGACATCTACTATCTGACTATTTTGTTCATTAATAACATACGTAGGGCAGTAATGAGGTGTGATGAGAGAATAATGCTGGCTGTGGTGGTTAAGATTACGTGTCAACTTGGCTGGGCCATGATTTTCAGTGGTTTGCCAGTTATGGAATGATGTAATTTGGCAGTTATGTAATGATGTACTCATTCTCTATTTTGTGATCTAATGCGATCATGCTCTATTTTTGCATAATATCAATTTCTGCATAATTACCTAGTGTTTGGAATTTAACCACGTCAATAAGTGAGGAGTGAGTGTACTGCGATCTAAGTCAAGTTTTCTTACCAGGCTACTGCCCATAGAATAATATAACTATATATCGTTGAAGAAACTAGACTAGAAATCAATGTATGTGACAAAAAAATAAATAAAAGAAAAAGACTTATTGGTTCCTACTTTGCCATGATTTCAGCCAATTTCTTTCAGTGTCTAAAATCCATTTGGGTGAATTGAAACCCAGTTTGGAAACATTTTCCACCAGACATTATTGGGGTATTTTGTTTTTAAAATCCTGAGTAAAAGTTAAGTATTTTTTTAAATGCCCCCTACAAGGAGAATAACACATGATGCCTTACAATAATTTAGAATATTTTAGAAATATTGAAAACTTTAAATAATGTAATCTTTCCACTTCATATTTTTCTAATTTCTTCTGCTAAACCTTATTGATCATTTTGTATACTTATTTCTTTTACATTTTCATTTCCCCTTAAATTCGTATTACTGTTGTCTTAGGTATCTAGTACTGCTATTACAGAAATACCACCAGTGGATGGCTTTAACAAATAAAAATTCATTGTCTCACAGTTTAGGAGACTGTCTGAATTCAGGGCGACAGCTCCAGGGGAAGGCTTTCTGTCTGTGTTGGCTCTGGGAGAAGGTCCTTGTCATGAATCTTCCCCTGCTCTAGGAGCTTCTCAGTGCAAGAACCCCAAGCCCAAAGGATGTGCTCTGCTCCTGGCTCTTCTTGTTTGGTGAGAATGAGATCCCTCTCCTCTCTGTTGGCTTCTCTCTTTTATATCTCAAAAGAGATTGACTCAGGATACATCTTAATCTTGTAGATTGAGTCCTGCCTGATTAACACACTGCCTCTAATCCTACCTCATTCACATCACAGAAGGTAGAATTTACAACACATAGTATAATAACATCAGATCACAAAATGGAGGAATACCACACAATACTGGGAATCATGGCCTAGCCAAATTGACACACATTTTGAGGGGACAAATTTCAATCCGTAACAACTGGCAGCCTACTGCTAAACTGAATGTGGATTTTGTTTTAAAAAACTACCCTTTACTTTGTTTAGTGTACAAGGTTTACACTGTTTATAATAGCAAGTGCCATTGTTAATTTCCTTGCAGTCGTCACATTTCCAGTCTTCTACTGTTTTCTCTGCATTTCCAATTCATAAGCCTAATTGAAAGTCTTTTTAGAACTTTTGTGACATTTATATCACATGGGAAAATTCTGTAGTCTGCTATTCTAGAATTCATTTTATTAGTAAGCTCTGCTTTCATGGAGAAGCTGCCTTAACCAAACTTGCGCTGCAGCTATGGTTTCTGCAAAGTGATGTCCTCAGTTTGTTAAAGTCCAGTAAATCCTCAGCAACATATTCCTCCTCTAATGCTCTTAAAATCTTTTCAGGACTATTCTAAACATTTAGCCAATTTTGGAACCATTGCTTTAGAATCATATTTTCTTGGGGTGGGCTATTCATTAGGGAAAAAAAAAAAAAATGTTCTCCCCGCATCATTCCAAATGTTAGTCATGGATAAAAATCTAGATTCCTGTTCCATTTCCCTTTGATATTTCTAACCTTATAAATGAGAATGTAGTAAGAGAGATAGAGAAATTCGACAAAAAGAAATATGAATGAAAAGCTTATGCTCCTTCCTAATCAGGGCACATTTACCTGCATTTACCTAATTCCTTTTAATTGGTCATTATATAATAAATATTAAGCGTCTACTATGTGTCAATCTTTATCTTCTTTTATTTCAATAACATGCCTTCAGGGGACTAGAATTTATTTTCTATCTTTAATCTATCACAGATTATAATAGAAATGTTGGCCTTAATCATACTATGCCTGTGGCTTAAAAATATTTATTCATTTATTTATTTTTGCTTTAACAGGAAACACTGACTCCATATATTTAAACTTACAAAGCTCATGTGACCATATAGTTACCTGATTGATTTTTAGAACATAGGCCGCCATTAACAAAAATATTTGAGTGTTTTCTTGCTATTTTTTAATCTCTAGATTTGATACAATTTCAAATCCACTTTACAGTCTTCTATCATTTGACCACTGTGTATTTTACACTGCAAGGTATGTCTTAAATTTAGAGGCAGAATCTCTTTCTTATCCTCTTCCCCATGTAGAAATTTGGTCTCTGACTCCCTTGTTTTAAGGGGATAAATCATTGTACAGGGAACCCTAAAACACATTAACTATTGACCTGGAATGTACCTAAAAGGAATGAAGCTATTCTGCCAGAAAATATATTGAATTAATATTGCTTAAATTTTACCAACATCTTCAGAACTCAATTTTTACTCCACTTTTCCTTCACTAAATTGTAATAAAATGAGTAAGAAAAACCATAACTATGTTGCAGATAATTATATTCTCTTTAAAAGCTAAGAAAGTATATCTGAAAAACAAGAAACTATTGGACTATTTTTAACAAATGCTTTGATTTAGTCTTCACTGCCCTGCATGGAGAATTGTCCAATTGTGGGAACATCCGCATTTGGAACATTTATTGTTTTTCCACAAGTCAACAATATTCAAAGCAGAAATATTTTGCATATTGTATATTCAACTAAACAAACTATCATTTTGTGCTTCCTTTACATCCATCACAAAATAATTCATTTTGTTTCCTTAAAATCAAACAATCATTGCAATTACAGACTTGTTTGTAACTATCTTCCTCAAAACTGTGAGTATATTAATTGCTGAGCAACTTTTCATACAGTGATTACATTGTTTAAAATATAATGAGCAAAAATTGTATTTCAACAGATGATAAACCTTGTTTTCATTCCACAACAAAAATAATGCTTCTGATTCTCATTATAGATATGCAATTGTCTGTACAAAAGAACTGGGAATTCTTTCTTTCCGTACATGCATACTTCATCATTTTAATTCCTTAAACTTCTGAGTTTACTTTTGAAGATATTTATATATGCATACTGTATGGAATTTAAATGTTGTAACTGAACATTATTTATGAAATTTCAATAAATTTTTCAATTAATTATGTCTAGTTTATACCAAGGGTTTTAAGCTATAACAATAATCACATAAACCATTAAAACTTACAATCATTTATCACATGTAAATATGAAATATATTTGAAGAAAAAATACTTCTGTAATGCTACTTTAAATATGAAAAAAAACCACTGAAGTTGAGGCACTTAATTAATAAACATGTGAACCAGGCTTTAATATAGACCTACTGTAAAATAATTTCATGGCTGATACCTTAGACCATACTGTTTTTATCACCTCTGTAAGCCAAGATTGTGAAATGAACTGATACTTATAGAATGGCAGTTATAATGACAACTATAACAACTATACTCATTGATTCTTTCTGTGTGTCAGGCACTTTTACTTGGCAACTTGGATATCAATAATCCAACTTTAAAACGAGAAAAGTCAACATAGAAGAAGTTAAGTAAATGTGCCCAAGGCATTATTTTAAAAATAAAAGAACATTGAGGTCTACTTTCCATAGAGTTCAAATTAATTCTTTATACAGTAAATTTAATTATCTAAAATTCTATGGGGGTATAAGAAATCTTGGTTAATTATTATATTTCCTAGAGAATATGGGGATTAGCCATTTAAAAAGTCTTGGAGCATAATAAAATTAGCTCAGCTAAAGCTTGCTAAACATATTATTATTCCTTCAAAGAGTCAGAAAGTACATTAGAGTCTTGCAGTCCCTCAGAGTTATCATTATGAACATGAATTACCACTATTTGTTGTGTACTGGTTTGAGTAGGCTAAGGGAATTGAAGGATGTAGAGTTCCAAATGAACTGGCTGTTACTGAAGATAGTTGGGCACTAATCACTAGGCCTCTAGGGTACTATTTAACACAATTCTGTTGCAGTGTGTTAAAGAAGATTTCAACGACCCATTAAAGGCAGTATAGTTTTCTAAGTCAAAAATTACTATTAAGATTAACTTGGAAATTGAAAAGTATCCAATAGACATTATTATTTTTATATTCATTTGGTTAGTATAAACTATGTACCAGAGCTTCTTATTTACACATTATTTTCTATTAAAATCTTCTTTCAAAATTGTACACTGAAGATATACATGTACATTTCATCTGACATTATTTCAGCTTATTACATTTGGTATATATATATATAGTACGTGTGTGTGTGTGAGTGTGTGTGTGTGTGTACATGCACATGAACCTCAGTATATATAGATAGCTTTAGATATCCATTGTCTACAGATTAATTCCAAATCATGGACACTTTATAGGACAGAGGAAAACTCCCTGATAAGAGTTTCCAAGGCTGTAAGCTATAGGACTGGGGAAGAGCTACCACCTCAAAATAGAGTCGATTTTAATGACTTGGATGGAGTAAAGCTTTTGAGACCCTCATTTGCTGATGTGGCAAGACTGAAAATGAGAAAAAAAACAGCTGCAAAAATCTATTAATAATCAAAACATACATATACAAAGTATAAATCTAGAAAAATTGAAAGTTGTCAAAAATGAAATTAAATGCATAAAGATCAATATCCTGGCATTAGTGAGGTGAAATGGACTGGTGTTGGCCATTTAAAATTGAACAATCATATGGTTTACCATGCAGGGAAAGACAAGTTGAAGAGGAATGGTGTCACATTCCTTGTCAAAAAGAACATTTCAAGATCTATCGTGAAGTAAGACACTGTCCGTGATAGGAAGATACCCATATACCTACAAGGAAGATCAGTTTATATGACCATTGTTAAAGTGTACACACCAACCGTTAAAATGAAAGATAAAAAAACGAAAATTTTTACCAACTTCTGTAATCTGAAATTGATCAAACATGAATCAAGATGCATTGATAAACTATTAGTGATTTGAATGTGAAAGTTGGAAACAAAAAGAAGGGTAGGTATTTGGAAAATAGGCCTTGGTGATAGAAATGACCCTGGAGATCCCATGATAGAATATTGCAAGACCAACAACTTTCTCAAAGCAAGCACCTTTTTCAGCAACATAAAAGTCGACTGTACAACTGGAATTTGCCTGATGAAATACACAGAAATCAAATTGACTATATCTGCGGAAAGAGATGATGGAGAAGCTCAGTATCATCATTCAGAATTAGGCCAGAGACCGATTGCAGAACAGACCATCTATTGCTCATATGTAAGTTCATACTGAAGCTGAAGAAAATTAAAACAAAGCCGCAAGAGCCAAAGTACGAGCTTGGGTATATCCCACCTGAACTTAGAGACCATCTCAAGAATAGGTTTCACACATTTAACACTAATGATGAAAGATAAGATGAGTTGTGGGGTGACATCAAGGACATCATACATGAGGAAAGTAAAAGTTCCTTTAAAAGTCAGGAAAGAAAGAAAAGATCAAAACGTCAGAAAAAGACTCTGAAACTTGCTGTTGAACATAGAGTAACTAAAGGGAATGGAAGAAATGATGAAGTTAAAGAGCTTAACAGAAGATTTCAAAGGGATGTTCGAGAAGACAAAGTACAGTATTATAATAAAATATGAAAAGACCTGGAGTTAGAAAACCAAAAGGGAAGAACATGTTAGACATGTCTCACACTGAAAGAACTGAAAAAAATTCAAGTCTCGAGTAATAATATTGAAGGATTCTATGGCCAAAATATTGAATGACTCAGGAAGCATTAAAAGAAGATTGAAGGGAAACATAGAATCACTGTATGAAAAATAATTGATCAACATTCAACTAATTCAGAATGCAACATATGATCAAGAACAGACGGTACTGAAGGAAGAAGTACAATCTACACTGAAGGCAACGGTGACAAATAAGACTCCAGGAATTGAAGGAATACCAATTGAGACGTTTCAACAGCTGGATGCAAAGTTGGAAGTGATTACTCATCTACGCCAAGAAATTTGGAAAACATTTACCTGGCCAACCAACTGGAAAAGATCCATATTAGTGCCAATTTCAAATAAATAAATGTGATCTAACAGAAATTATCTAACATATCATTAATATCACAGGTAAGTAAAATTTTGCTGAAGATAATTCAAAAATGTTTGCAACAGTACATCAATAGGGAACTGCCAGAAATTCAAGCTGGATTCAGAAGACATGTAAGGAAGGATATCATTGCTAATGTTAGCTGGATCTTGGCTGAAAGCAGAGAATACCAGAAAGATGTTTACTTGTGCTTTATTGACTATGCAAAGGCTTTCACTGTGTGAATCATAACAAATTATGGGAATCTCAGAACACCTAATTGTGCTTATGGGGAATCTGTACATAGACTAAGAGGCAGTCTTTCGAACAGAACAAGGGGATACTGCATGGTTTAAAATCAGGAAAGGTGTGCATCAGGTTGTATCTTTTCACCATATATATTCAATGCTGAGCAAATAATCAGAGAAGTTGGACTATACGAAGGAGAATGTGGCATCAGGATTGGAGGAAGACTCATTAACAATCTGGGATATGCTGATGATACAACCTTGATTGCTGAAAGGGAAGAGGACTTGAAGCACTTATTGATGAAGAGCAAAGACTATATATAGCCTTGAGTATGGATTACAATGTAAAGAAAACAAAAATCCTCACAACTGGACCAGTAAGCAACATCCTGATTAACGGAGAAAATTTTGAAGTTTTCAAAAATTTAATCTCACTTGGATCCACAATCAACACTCTTGGAATCAGAAGGCAGGAAATCAAACTAAATATTGCATTCGGTAAACCTGATGCAAAAGATCACTTGAAAGTGTTAAAAAACAAAAATGTCACTTTGAGGACTAAGGTGCACTCGGCCCATGCCATGGTATTTTCAATAGCCTCGTATGCATGGGAAAGCTGGACAATGAATTCGGAAGACCAAACAAAAATTGATGCCTTTGAATTATGATGTCAGCGAAGAATACTGAATATACCATGGACTTCTAGAAGAAAGAACAAATCTGTTTTGGAAGAAGTCCAGCCAAAATGCTCCTTAGAAGCGAGGATGTAATGACTTTGTCTCCCGTAATTTGGAGATATTATCAGGAGAGACCAGTCCCCTGAAGAAGGAAATAATGTTGTGGAAAATAATGGGTCTGTGAAAAAGAGGAGGAACCTCGGGGAGACAAACTGACACAGTGGCTGCAACAATGGACTTAAGCGTAGCAATGACTGGGAGGATATTGCAGGCTGGGCTGTATTTCGTTCTGCTGTACATAGGGTCATTATGAGTCAGAACTGACTCGAGGGCACCTAACAACAACAATCTTCATGGAAGCAGGCTGCCACATGTTTCTCCCATGGAGTGCCCTGTTGTGTTCCAACTGTCGTCCTTTCAGTTAGCATCAGAATACTTAACTACTGTGCCACGAGAACTCCATATAGCTATAGATACACAATTATATATACATGTATACATTGATTTAGGAACTCTAGTGTCCCAGTGGTTAAGCGTTCTGCTGTTAACCAAAAGGTCAGTAGTTCAAAACCACCAGTGGCTCCTAGGGAGAATGACATGGCAATCTGCTTCCTTAAAGATATACAGCCTTGGAAACTCTGTGGGACAATTCTACTCTGTCCTACGGGGTCACTATGACTCAGAATCGACTAATGCAATTGGTTTGATTTTTTGTTATATATAGATTTACATATAGACATATTTTTTATGTGCAAATAGTTGTCATTTTCTAGACCATCATTCCAAGTGAGTAGTGTGCAGCACTTTACCAATGTATTAGATGAAAGAACCAGTAATTAAAACTTGTTTGATACAAAATCCATAGATTTTCTATTATTTTAAGTCCTTCACTTATATTATGCATATACGGTAATCTAATTTTCTTCACTTTAGTTAAAAGCATCAACATGTAATACATTTAAAAACACATTCAGATATGAAGGAGAAAAGAATGTTTGAATGGTTGATGTTTGTGAGTGCTTTCCACATATGCTTTATATTACTTAAACTAATTTAAATTTAAAGCAACCTGTCAGATAGACACAATTTTTCCTACCATATGTTTTTAGTAGAGGCAACTGAGATGAAGATAGCTTCTGTAATTCTTCCATGGGCATGTATTTTAAACCAGCAGGACATAAATTTGGAAACAAAAACAGTCATACTAATGGAAGGCAGAAAATTAGGGGGAGAGGAATTTAAAGAAAAAGCATTTTAAATAAAAATAAATATGTATTGCTAGTCTGGGTCACACCCACTTTACTCTCCAACTGTCAGTGGTTAACAGATAGCACTTCTTTATTTCTGCCTTTTCAGGATTCCCATTCCAGAATCCCCATTCCTAATCCACAATTCTTTCCAGCCTGTCTATATTTCCCTTTTGCTTGCTCTAATCCCATTTCTGTCCTAGTAGAGACAAACTTGCTCTCAAAACTAGAACTTGAGGTTGCAGATTCTTGAAATATTTTCTTCTTTGGGGTTCATTTGAATAGAGAAAAAATGCCCTTGGCAAAGAGATGAAGGAAAGGAAAACATGCCAGAATCAGATAAACACTGAGATAAGACCAACCAAAAACCAAACCCAAATCCATTGCCATCGAGTTGATTCTGACTCATAGTGACCTTATAGACCAGAACAGAGTAAAACCAAACCCACTGCCATTGAGTCGACTCAGAATCATAGCGACCCTATAGGACAGAGTAGAACTACCCCATAGGGTTTCCAAGGAGCAGCTGGTGAGTTTGAAATGCCGATCTTTTGGATAGCAGCAGTAGCACTACCAGGGCTGTAGAGTAGATAAAATGAATGGAAGAAATGATGAAGTAAAAGAGCTAAACAGAAGATTTCAAAGGGGGCTCAAGAAGACAAAGTAAAGTATTGAAATGTGAAAAGACCTGGAGTTAGATAACCAAAAGAGAAGAACAAGCTACTCATTTCTCAAGCCTGAAAAAACTGAAGAAAATATTCAAGCCTTAATTTGCAATATTAAAGGATTCTGTGGGCAAATTATTGAAAGACACAGGAAGTATCAAAAGAAGATGGAAGGAATACACAGAGTCATGATACCAAAAAGAATTGGTTGATGTTCAACCATTTCAGGAGGTAGCACATGATCAAGAACTGATTGTACTGAAGGGAGAAGTCTAAGCTGGACTGAAGGCATTGGTGAAAAACAAGGCTCCAGCAAATGATGGAATACAAATTGAGATTTTGCGATAAATGGATGCAATATTGGAAGCTCTCACTATTTATGCCAAGAAATTTGGAATACAGCTACCTGGCTAGCTGACTGGAAGACATCCATATTTATTCCAATTACAAAGAAAAGTAATCCAAGCAAAAACCAAAAACCAAACGCACTGCCGTTGAGTCGAATCAGACTCACAGCTTCCCTATAGGACAAAGTAGAACTGCGCAATAGGGTTTCCAAGGAGAGGCAGGTGGATTTGAACTGCCACCCTTTTAATTAACAGCCAAACAATTAACCACTGCACCACCAGGGCTCCAGTAATCCAACAGAATTTCCAACAGAAATTTTTAAACAATGTCATTAATTTTACACCAGAGTAAAATGTTGCTGAAGATAATTCAAAAATGCCTTCAGCAGTACATCAACAAGGAACTGCCAGACTTCAAGTCAGATTCAAAAGAGAACTTGGAATGAGGGATATCATTGCAACTTTCAGATGAATCTTGCCAAAAGGAGAGAACACCAAAAACTTGTTTACCTGTGCTTTATTGACTATGCAAAGGCATTCAACTCTGTGGATAATAACAAATTATGTATACCATTGTGAAGAATGTGAATTCCAGAACACTTAGGTGTGCTCTTGCAGAATCTGTACATAGACCAAAAGGCAGTCATTTGAACAGAACAAGAAGATACTTTACGGTTTAAAGTCAAGAAATGTCTTTGTCTGGGTTGTATCGTTTCACTGTACTTATTCAATCTGTATGCAGAGCAAATAATCCGAGAAGCTGGACTTTATGAAGAACACAGCATCAGGATTTGAGGAAGACTCATTAACTAGCTGAGATATGCAGATGACACAATCTTGCTTCCTGAAAGTGAAGAGGACTTGAAGCACTTACTGATGAAGATCAAAGACTAAAGCCTTGAGTATGGATTACACCTCAACATAAATAAAACAAAAATCCTCACAACTGAATCAATAAGCAACAACATAATAAATGGAGGCTATATGAATGGTAATACATATCTGCGGTTAGTGTGTTCAATTACTCCCCAGTATTATTTCCTTTGAAACCTCTAGGTGGTGCAAATGGCTAATGTGTTTAGCTGCTAACCAAAAGATTAGAAGTGCAAGTACACTGAGACACTTCAAAAGAAAGACCTGGCTATCTACTTGCAAAAATTCAGTCATTGAGAGGTCAGGGCCAAGATGGCAGAGTAGTCAGATGCTTCCCGTGGTCCCTCTTACAACAAAGACCTCAAAAAACAAATGAATTGATTATATACGACAATCTAGGAGCCCTGAACATCAAAGGCAAAGTTGAGGAGTCAGACTGAGTGGCAGGGGAAGGGAGAGACGGTTCAGAAAGAGTGAGGATTGCCAGACCTGACCGGGTGGGAGCCAGCACTCTTCACGCTGGATTGGCTCACGTGTGAAGTGAGGCAAAGCAGTGGCACTCGGGAGACTTTTTCACATTGGGAGAGACCCAGCAGCAGAGAGTCTACTTGGGCATCTAGAACCAGTGAAAAGCAGTGCTCAATCGGCAAAAGGTTAAGTACTTGCGTGTGCCTACGGTACATATCAAAAAAACACCCCCTTTGGGAAAAATCTCTTTCCTATTTACCTCTCCCCCCTCTGCTCTGTACCAGGTCCCAGGCCAGCTTCAGCAATTCCTGTGTCCCCGGGCCAGAAGTAGGATCCATCATGCACCCTGATCCATTCTCCTGGCCTTAGAGACAGAACAAATTAACGAACAGGAAAAAATAATCTGATAGCTCCCCTAAGCTGGGAACTCAGGGTAGGCACAGCTCCTTTGCATAGGCATAGGCATAAGAGGTCCACGGACTTTCAATGCCTTTCACCCCTGCATAGACCTGTGTGGGTCCCTGTCAACAGCATAGGCCCTCATTACTGCAGTACAACAGGGTATATACCTGAAGCCTAACTTCAAATGTTTCAGTTGTATCAGCTATATAGTGAAGTGGCAGGTTTGTGACATTTGACACTGTTCTGCCCATTAAGCAGTGTTCTCACCTACTCACTTCAGGGGCCTGAGGACTGGTGGCTCCAGCCATGCCACCTAGCCACCCACAACAGGGGTCCGAGAATAAGTGGTGCCTCCCAGTCCTTACAGCCAACTGTGTTGGGTGCTAATCGTCAGGCTGCAAAACCCGCCCACCTGCATGCTCTAGGGAACAGGGACATGATTTCCTCCCAGACACTCAGAGGGAGCTATCAGCCCTCTGCCCTGCTCCGCAAGTGACTTCCTACTGCAGCCAGATACCTGTGCCTACACCAATCACCCATGTCTGTCTAGGACTGTAGGTGAGAGCCTGCACCACACACTTGGTGACAGACTACCTAGACACCTGAACTGAATTCATACAAGAGAAGTAAACAGACTCCCAGGCTCACATACCTAGTAACAGATCTAACCACCTTGTGACAGGATGTTAGAGCTTCAAAGGTGCCAATAATCAAACCAGCTTACATGAGTAGCCTATTTGGACATATCAAAACACAACAAAACAAGAAGCCAGGACACAGTAAGCAAACATAAAACAAATAAATATAATAACTTATTGATGGCTTGGAGAAAACAGTCAATATCAAATCACATAAAGAGGCAGACTATGATGGCTTCAGCAAGCTCCCAAAATAAAGAATCAAGAAATTTTCTGAACCAATGTCATAAAATAATATGTGTACTGACTGTTTAATGAGAAAATATTTGTTCTGTAAACTTTCACCTGACGTACAATAAAAAAAGAAAAGAAATTTTCTGAAGGAAGGAATTCCTTGGAATTACCACAGGAAGAATACAAAAGATTAATGTAAAAAACTCTTCAAGAAGTCAGGAAGGAGATCAGACAAAATGCAAAATATGCCAAGGAACACACAGAAAAAACAATAGACTATCTTAAGGAGGTTATTCAAGAGCATAATGACAAATTTAACAGGCTGCAAAAATCCATATAAAGACAGCAATCAGAAATCCAAAAGATTAACAATAAAATTTCAGAATTAGACAACTTAATAGAAAGACATAGGAGCAGAATTGAGGCAATAGAAGTCAGAACTAGTGAGACTTAAGATAAATAACTTGACAACAACTTATTTGAGGAAAAATCAGATTAAAAAATTTTTAGAAAATGAAGAAACTCTAAGAATTATGTGGGAGTCAATCAAGAGGAATAACCCACGAGTGACTGGATTACCAGAACGGGGGGAATAACAGAAAATATAGAGAGAATTCTTGAAGATTTGTTGGCAGAAAACTTCCCTGATATCATGAAAGATGAGAAGATATCTGTCCAAGATGCTCATTGGAACCCACACACAAGGTAGATCCCAAAATAAAGTCACCAAGACATTATAATCAAACTTGCCAAAACCAAAGATAAAAAAAGAATTTTAAGAGTGGCTAGGGATAAACGAAAAGTCATCTACAAAGTAGAGTCAGTAAGAATAAACTCGGATTACTCAGCAGAAACCATGAAGCCAAGAAGGCAAAGGGATGATATATACAAAGCCTTGAAGGCAAAAAAAAAAAATTGCAAGCCAAGAATTATATATCTAGCAAAACTGTCTCTCAAATATGATGGCGAGATTAGGGCATTTCCAGATAAACAGAAGTTTAGGGAATTTGTAAAAACCAAACCAAAGAAAAGCTAAAGGTAGTCCTCCACTTAGAAAATCAGTAACATCAGATAACAAGCCAATACTAGAAAACAGGACAGAGCAACAAGATATCAACCCAGATAGGGAAGATAAAAAAAAAAAAATAGGGAAACAGATGTCAATATGTAAAACATTACATTAAAACAAAAAAGAGGCACTAAAAAATGTAGTCATAGATTTTTCATACGGGGGAGAAGGCAAGGCAATATAAAGAAATAAAAGACTGGTTTAAACTTAGAAAAATAGGGGTAGTATTAAGGTAACCACAAAGGAAGCTAACAATTCTACACACCAAAATAAAAAACAAGAAAAATATAAAAACTCAGCCAAAACAAAATCAAAAACAATGAAAAAGATGAAAAGAAAATATATAAAGAAAAATGACTCAGCACATAAAATTAAGTGGAACAAAGAAACTGTGAACAACACACACAAAAAAAAGACATCAAAAGACAGCATTAAACTCATACCTATCAATAATTATGCCAATGTAAATGGACTACATGCACCAATAAAGACACAGAGAGTGGCAGGATGGATTTAAGAAAACATGATCCATCTATATGGAGCCTACAAGAGACACAACTTACCCTTAAAGACCAAAGAAACTAAAACTCAAAGGATGGAATAAAATATATCCAGCAAACAACACTCAAAAAAGAGCTATAGTGGAAATATTAACCTCAGACAAATTCGACATTAAAGTAAAATCCACCACAGAGGATAAGGAAGTACACTATGTAATGATTAAATGGTCAGTACTCAGGAGGACATAGCTATAATAAATATTTACACACCCAATGGCAGGGCTCCAAAATACATAAAACAAACTCTCACAGCATTGAAAAGTGAAATAGACAGCTCCACAATAACAGTAGGAAACTTCAGCACACCACTTTTGGTGAAGGACAGACATCCAGAAAAAAAGCTGATTAAAGACACGAAAGATCTAAATGCGATAAACAACCAACTTGACCTCATTGACATACACTGACCACTTCACCCAAGAGCAGCCAAGTACACTTTCTTTTCCAGTGCACATGGAACTTTCTCCAGAATAGAAGACATAATAGGCCATAAAGCAAGCTTTAACAGAATCCAAAGTATGGAAATATTACAAAGCATCTTTTCTGACTATAAAGCCACAAAAGCAGAAATCAATAACAGAAAAAGCAAGGAAAAAAAATCAAACACATGGAAACTGAACAACACCTTGCTCAAAAACTACTGGGTTATAGTAGAAATTAAGGATGGAATAAAGAAATTCATAGAATCAAAAGAGAATGAAAACACACCCTACCAGAACCTTTGGGACACAGCAAAAGCAGTGCTCAGAGGTCACTTTATAGCAATAAATGCACACATGCTAAAAGAAGAAAGGGCCATAATCAAAGCATTAACCCTACAACTGGAACAAGTAGAAAGAGAGCAGCAAAGGAAGCCCACAGGCGCCAGAGGGAAGGAAATAATAAGAATTAGAGCAGAATTAAATGAAATAGAGAATAGAAAAATAGTTGAAAGAGTTAACAAGTCCAAAAGCTGGTTCTTTGAAAAGATCAACAAAATTGATAAACCATTGGTCAAACTGACAAAAGAAAAACAGAAGTAGAAAACCCGTATAACAAATGAGATGGGTGATATCACAACAGACCCAACTGAAATTAAAAGAATCATAACAGATTACTATGAAAAA
>NW_004444060.1:1135938-1146117 GCF_000243295.1 Trichechus manatus latirostris | reverse complement strand
AATGGATCAAAGACTTAAATATAAAATCAAAAACGATAAAGATCATGGAAGAAAAAACAGGGACAATGCTAGGAGCCCTAATACAGGGCATCAACACAATACGAACCATAAGTAACAATGCACAAGCACCAGAAGAGAGACTAGATAAATGGGAGCTCCTAAAAATCAAACACTTAAGCTCATCAAAAGACCACCAAAAGAGTAAAAAAACAACCTACAGACTGGGAAAAATTTTTTGGCTATGACATATCCAATCAACGTTTAACCTCTAAAATCTACAAGCTAATGCAAAACCTCAACAACAAAAAGATAAATAACCCAAGTAAAAAATACACAAAGAAGATGAACAGGCACTTCACCAAAGAAGATATTCGGGCAGCTAACAGACACATGAAAAAATGCTCAAGATCATTGGCCATTAGAAAAATGCAGATCAAAACTACAATGAGATATCATCTCACCCCAACAAGGCTAACATTAATCCAAAAAACACAAAATAACAAACACTGGAAGGGTTGTGGAGAGACTGGATCACTTATACACTGTTGGTGGGAATGTAAAATGATACAACCACTTTGGAAATTGATTTGGTGCTTCTAGAAATAGAAGTACCATACGATCCAGCTATCCCGCTCCTTGGAATATATCCTAGAGAAACAAGAGCCATCACAAGAATAGATACACGCACACCCAGGTTCGTTGCAGCACAGTTCACAATAGCAAAAAGATGGAAGCAACCTAGGTGCCCATCAACAGATGAGTGCACAAACTATGGTATATCCACACAATGGCATATTATGCAACGATAAAGAACAATGATGAAGCTGTGAAACATCATATGACATGGTGAAAACTAGAACTTATTATGCTGAGTGAATTTAGTCAGTCACAGAAAGACAAATACTGTATAAGACCACTATTATAAGAACTGACAGTGTTGTCCTTCAGGGTAGATCTTGAAATATTGTTTTTGACAATGAATACGATGTCATTCCTCTTCAATTTGTCATTCCTGCAGAGTATACCATATCACTTTCTAACTCAAAATGGCCAATAAAAGTCCATTTCAATTCACTAATGCTTAGGATTTCGATCTTTATGCATTCCATTTCATTTTTGACAGCTTCTAATTATCCTAGATTCATAGTTCTTACATTCCACATGCTGATTATTAATGAATGTTGGCAGCTGTTTCTTCTCATTTGGAGTCTTGCCACATCAGCAAATGAAAGTCCTGAAAGCTTTACTCCTTTCATGTCATCAAAGTCGACTCTACTTTGAGAAGGCAGCTCTTCCCCAGCCATGTTTTGAGTGTTTTCCAACCTGAGGAGCTCATCTTCTGGAATTATATCAGGCAATGTATAGACACACACACACACGTATATATGTGTATATATGCGTGTGTATTGTTTTATTACAATTATTATATTTAAAAACTCAAGATACTTGTCTTAGTCATTTAGTGCTGTTCCAACAGAAATACCACAGGTGGATGGTTTTAACAAAGAGAAATTTATTCTCTTCACAGTCCAGTAAGCTACAAGTCCAAATTCAAGACATCATCTCCAGGAAAAGGCCTTCTCTCTCTTTCAGCTTGGAGGAGAGTCCTTGTGATGCATCAGTCTTCCCTTGGTCTGAGAGCATCTCAGCGCAGGAACCTCTGGTCCAAAGGACGCGCTCTGCTCCCAGCACTGCTTTCTTGGTGGTGTGAGATTCCTGTGTGTCTCTGCTCGCTTCTCTCTTTTATATCTCAAAAGAGGTTGGATTAAGACACTAATCTTGTAAACCTCATCAGTATAACCTCATCATAGTGATAGAATTTACAACACATAAGGAGATCACATATACCCTCATCATAGTGATAGAGTTTACAACACATAAGCAAATCACATCAGATTACACAAATGTACAATACTGGGAATCATGACCCAGCCAAGTCAACAGATATTTTTTGGGGACACAATTCAATCCATGACAATACCTATTTCTGATTTTTTTCAGTTTTAGCCATTAAAATATATATATATATAATTTCCAATCAAAATGTAATCATCCTCAAACTCTCACTGAAACTTAGTATAATCCATACTTTCATTTCAAACAAAAGTTAAGATGTCATTATCAACAGAATTATGCAAAATAGGGATCAAATAGTTGTGTTAGAAATATATCTTTTGGGTTATTGAAATAGTTTATGAATATAATTCCATAATAATATCTGTTATTCATTATTATTTTCTTATGTGATATTATCTTAGTATTTGGGGAACATAAAGTTACTTTTTGGTAGATTTTTTTCTCTGCTTAATTACATGTGTTTGATAGAGTCTAATTGTGTATGTTAAAAATGATCTTTTCTCAATTTGTTCATGTGAAATTAAAATACATTTTCTGGTGTCATTACAGAGCCTGTGTGGCACAGTGGCTAAGAGCTTGGCTTCTAATCAGAAAGTTGGCAGTTCAAATCCACCAGCCGCTCCTTGGAAACCCTATGGGGCAGTTCTACTCTGTCCTATAGGGTAGCTATGATATCCAGTTATGCCAGCACCATTTGTTGGATAAACAAATTATGGTATTTTGACACAATGGAATACTATGCAAAGGAAGGAAGGAAGAAGGGAAGGAAGTAAGGAAAAAGGGAAGGAAGGGAGGGAGGAAGGAAGGAAGAGAGGAAGGGAAGAAGGGAAGGAGGAAGGGAGGGAGGCAGGGAGAAAGGAGGGAAGGAAGGAAGGACGGAAGGAAAGAAGGAAGGAAGGGAGGGTGGAAGAGAGGAAGGGAAAGAAATATGTCCCTGGGCAGAAGACAGCAAGACAGCGGGTCAGGAAGGCAAATATTGTAAGTGGCATACTTTCAACCTCCCCGATCCCTGCACACATGGAGTAGGCTGCTAGTGAATAAAGTTATTTGTTATTTCCCACTGACTCAGGTGCAAGCTGGCAATCTTTTCTCAAACAGAATTCCAAGAACGGGTTAAAATTAGCAATCCAAGTGGCGACTGTTACCTATCATGGTTGTTCCAAAGACAACAGCTTAAATATTAAACAACACGAGGCTTAATTCTGGGATGAATAGTCAGGTTACATAATCTTTCAAAATGTTCATATGATTTCGTTACCTTCAACTGTTCTGCTTAGAGAATTATGTAATTACGCTGCCGAATAAAAAGTTTTCTCGATTTTATTTTATGTGAGACAATAAATTCTTATAATTGAAATTAAACTGAAATTTTGAACAATGCTTTTTAAACAACTTGATTAAATTGAGTGAAATGTATATTTTCGCCTTTTACTATAACCCAAAACCCAAATCCATTGCCATCAAGTCGATTCCAATTCATAGAGACCCTATGGGACAGAGTAGAACTTCCCCCATAGAGTTTCCAAGGAGTACCTGGTGGATTCGAACTGCCCACCTTTTGGTTAGCAGCAGAAGCACTTAACAACTATGCCACTAGAGTTACCAAAACCCAAAACCATTGCCACCAAGCCAACTCCAAGTCAGGGGGACCCTATAGGAGAGAGTAGACCTGACTCATAGGGTTTACGAGGATTCAAACTGCCAACCTTCTGGTTAGCAGCCGAGCTCTTTAACCACTGCACCATCAGGGACAAGTTTTACTATATGAATGTAAAATTATTTTGACTAAAACAAAAATCTCAGCTCTCACACAGGAAAAAAAAAATATTTGCAAGTAACAGCTCTCTTAATTTGCCACTCTATGTAAAATATTTTTTAAATAAGTAAATAAGCCATTTTATAAGTAGTCCCTGAGTGGCCCAAATGGTTAAGTACTTGGCTACTAACTGAAAGTTTGGTGGTTCAAATCCACCCAGTCATCTTTTCAGAAAGATAATAGGCTATTAAAAACCCTGTGGAGCATAATTGTACTATGAAACACAGGGGGACACCATGAGCTGGAATCCGCTTGAGGTCGACTTTTTTTTCAATTGTTTGGATTTAAAAATATATACTGTGTTTTTTTTTTTTTTTTTAATATTTTATTGTACTTCAGGTGAAGGCTTACAGAACAGATAGTTTCTCATGTAACAGTAACACACATGCTGTTTTATGACATTGGTTAACAACCCCACAACATTTTAACCCTCTAAATACTCAACTTTTTTTTTTTTTTTTTTTTTTTTTTTGGTGAAAATACACATAGCCAAAGATACGCCATTTCAAAAATTTTTTTTACATACACATTTAAGTGACATTGACTACGCTCTTCTAATTATGCTGTTATTCTCACTTAAGATGAAGGCTTACAGGACAAAATAGTCTCCCATTTGACAGTTACTACAAATGTTGCCCTATGACAATGGTTAACAATCTCACAACACATCAACAATATCCTTACTCTATTCTGTGTTCCCTATCATCAGCTTCCTACTCCCCTTCTGCCTTCTGGGCCTTGTCACTGGACTCCTGTACCTCGTTACTCTCATGGTTTTACTGGGCTGTCCACTCGCAGGCTGATCAGTGAACATCGAAGGTAACTTTACCACTGAGCTAAAAGGGTGTCTGGGGGCCATACTCTCGGGGTTTCTCCAGTCTCCTTTAGGCCAGTAAATCTTGTCTTTTTTTTTTTTTTTTTTGTGAGTTAGAATTATGCTCTACATCCTTCTCCAGCTCTGTCCAGAACCCTCTGTTGTGATCCTGGTCAGAGCAGTCAGCGGTGGTAGCCGGGCACCATCTAGCTGTACTGGACTCAGTCCGGTGAAGGTCTTGGTAGCTGTGGACAATTAGTCCTTTGGACTAATCTTTTCGTTGTATCCTGTTCTCTTCATTCTCACTTGCTCCCGAAGAGATGAGACCAGTGGAGTATCTTAGATGGCCGCTCACAGGCTTTTAAGACGCCAGACACTACTCACCAAGGTAGAATGTAGAGCATTATCTTTATAAGTAGTGTCATGCCAATTGAGCTAGATGTTCCCCGAGACCATGGTCCCCAGAGCCCTCCGTCCAGCAACTCAGTCCCTCGGGGAGTTTGGATCTGTCCATGGGGCCTCCATGACCTTTCCTTGTACAGGTTGTGTTAGTTTCCCCTGTATTGTGTACTGTCTCACCCTTCACCCAAGATATATACTGTGTTTTTAAAAAGCTCCCATTTTTAATTCTGTAAAAGAGAGATATACTATTTTTATCTATTATAAGAATAATTGTCAGTATACTGGATTTGATTACAGAAATGCAATGCTAGTGACTTTTATTCCTGGATCTAATATACATGCAAGATAACGGATGAAATATGAAAATCTGTCAGGTACTACTTTTCTACCTGCTCTGCTTGATGCTCCTGTTCTTCTTCTTCCTCCTTTTTCTCATCTTCTTCCTCTTTTTCTTACTTTCCTCCTCCCACTTTATTTTCACGCTTTAGCCTGACTCTTCACTGTTCTTTCTTCTTCTCCTCCTACTAATTCTGCTGCACTTTCTCTTGCTGCTGCTGTTTTTGTTTCTACCCCTTCACACTGTCCTTCTCCTTTTCCTCTCTCTTCTTCTTTTCTTCCTTACTTGTCCTTTTTCCATTCTCCCTCCTCTTTCTCCTTTTTTACCCCTCCTTTCACCTCCCTTTCCTCCCGCTTTCATTCTATAACTCTAACTCTTATTTATGTGGTAGATATCATAATCCAGAATTCAAAAGAATATCTTATGTCTTAGACATCTATGTAACTTGAAATAGTCACCTTATCCTAACAAATGAATAAATGTGCTTTGATTTAGCAATTATTTTTCCAACCTCTTCCTCTTTTGAATGTTTTCTTGATCATTTTACTCTTTGTTCCTACAACAGAATTTATCTTAATATTCTTGAAATTGTCAAATTGTCTAGAAACAAAAAAGAATAATCTATACTCTAGGATTTGAATTCTTATTATCAAGAGTATATAATCCTATAATTTTAAATAAAATTTAAAATATTATATAATAGACATGATCAATATTTATTATATAATAGACAATCATGCTGGAACATTGGCAAGAAGAAACTGCATTTTCACCATTAATACAATTTATTTATAGAAAGTTAGCGTGGTGGTTTCAATAGATAAAAAATTACTTTCACTCTCTTTTTGACATTTGAATATAATGAAGATATACACAGTTTTTGGTAGAAGCTCAGTTTCATATCAGACTTTTAAAGTTATATGGAATATCAGATATTTTGCATCTGAGGATGTAAATTATAAATAAAATAATCTAAAGACATTCCCTGTTCACAGTCATACTTTAATACAGTGACACCAGAATCAAATTCAAACTTCTCCTCTTGGTCAAATCTTCTGCAATGTCCTCACTCTTCACTGATGGCTTTGCTACATCATTCATTTAAAAAAGTAAATAAATAAAGCAATCAAAATAAACCATTTTCATTCATAGCTACCAGCATACCTGCCTCAATACTATTCTTCATTCCCTGGGTTCAGGGTCTGAAGTACAGGTGGCACAACCAGGAGAAAAAAAAAAGTAACTGAACTAGGTACATTTTAATTAGACCATTATGTTTCATACACTTCACTGGAGTGTTGGTCTGCTTTGAAAACTAGATGAAGAAAGTGCTATCAAGTACCCTCACCCTCTAGCTCAGGTCCCCTTTGCAGCATCTCTCTCCCTACCACACACAGTAACATTGAGGAAGGGTCACTCAGTATAACAGCCTTTATTTTTTGATGTAGAGCTTACATCCATGGAGGGCAAAAGACAGTGGGATAACATATTAAACATGACAAAAAGAAAAAAAAAAAATGCCAAGCAAGAATTGCGTAACTAGCAATACTATCTTTCTACAGCATAGGAAAAATTAAGATATTCTTAGATTAAAAAGAGAGAGAGAGAATAATCATTAGCAGACCTGCCTAACATGAACTACTAAAGGGAATTCTTCAGGATGAAATAAAAAAGTCCTAGAAAGAAACTCAAATCCCCAAGAGGAAATAAAGAGCGCTGGTCAAAGAATGATATAGGAAAATATAAAAGACAATATAAATGTATTTTTGTTTTTAAATTTTTCTTTTCTTATATACTTAAAGGACAAATGTATATGCAGTAATTATAAAATGGTTTTGACAGGATTATAATGTATCAAATTGTAAATTGTATGATAATAGCTCAAAGAATGGAAAAGGAAGTAAATCTATTTTGGAGCGAAGTTTTTGTATGCTATTGAAATTAATTTGTATTAATCTGAGCTACTGTGTCTTAAATTAAATTGTTAATTGTAATCTCCAAGGCATCCGCTAAGAAAATAACTAAAAACACATATAATAAAAGAAAGAACAAGATCTTTGACATAGTATACTAGAAATTTCCTATTTAATACAAAAGATTTATGTAATGGAGGAATAAAGCAAACCTAAACGTCCATCATAAGTGACTAGAAAAAGAAGAGCACGGTAAATCATAAGCAAGTAAAAGAAATAGAATAATAAAGGTAAGAGCAAAACTAAATGATAGAGATTAGAAAATGGAATGAAAGAAGTGGAGAAAGAAGAAAAAATCAATGAAATAAAAAATTGCTTCAAAAAATCAGTGAAATTGACAAAACTTTTGCTATCTTTGCTAAGAAACAAAGATAGCAAACCCAAATTTCTAAAATTAAAAATGAAAGAGGGGATGTCATTATTTATCTTACAGATTGGTGATAGGAGGTCCCTCTCCTTTCTGCTCACTTCTCTCTTTTATTTCTCAAAAGAGATTGACTCAACATACAACCTAATCTTGTCAATTGTGTCCTGCCTCATTAACATAATTGCCTCTAATCCTGTCACATTAACATCACAGAGGTTAGGATTTACAACACATAGGTAATTACTTCAGATCACAAAATGGAGGACAACCACACAATACTGGGAATCATGACCTAGCCAACTTGACAAACATTTTGGAGGGAACATAATTCAGTCTATAACATACCTCTTAACAGTTTAGTTCTTTCAAAGATGTGTAGTCTAATGTGATTATAAACCCTTGGTTATGATCATTCTCCCTTTGTTTTGCTTTTCAGAATCTCTCCATCACTCCAAAACTCACATAAAATACTAATCTATCATTCAAAGTTGCATCTCCATCTATATTTATCTCTTATCTATCATTGTATATTATACTGTTAAAACAAAAATCATATTAAGCCAATAACAGAAATTGATTTAAGTTTTTTTTTTTTTTTTTTTTTAAATATACTGTTTGCAAATCAGGGTAACCTTTCCACTAGGGAGTCAAAAATATTCGTACATGAGACAGCGTCCAAAGGTTCTTATAAACCGTCTTATCAATATTGCTATGGAAAACAGCCAGGGAACAGTGTTTACATAATAAAACTTTACCCTAAAACATAGCTTCCAGTCCTACTGTGGAGCTTCTGTTTCTGGAAACTGAATTCTTCAAAAGAGCACAATGACTGAGGCAAAATGGTTTTACTAAACTATTTGCTAGGCTATATTGTTCCACTTGAAGCCCTGGTGGCACAGTGGTTACGAGCTTGGCCGCTAACCAAAAGGTCAGCAATTTGAATCCACTGGTGGCTCCTTGTAAACCCTATGGGGCAGTTCTACCCTGTCCTATAGGGTCACTATGCATCGGAATCGACTCAGTGGCAACAAGTGTCTATGTGTGTGTGTGCGTGTGTATGGTCCAACTTAAACGTGACTTTAGGAACTTAAAGGTGATTTTAAGTCTTAAAGTTCAAAAGGACATCTAAGGACAATGGTCTGTATGAATTAGCCCAAACTCCAAGACTCCAGAAATCTGGATTCTAGGAGAATTAAAAATATTTCTCTACTTCCAGGCAACATGGCTCTATAGTCAGAAGCACCACGCAATCCCTCCACAGCAAAGATCAGAAAAACTAAGTCAAACAGAGTCACTTGTCGATCCTGAAACCCTAACCATCAAATGAAGAGATAAAGTACTCAGCCAAGCACCGAACGGAATAAGAAACTGACTGAGAACAGAGTGCTAGGAGAGATACATGCAGAGGTCCCCTATCAGCTACCGCAGCACGGATCCATCTTCTTGGACTCAGCGAACAGGAAGTACGAGAAAGCAGCTTCACGGAGCTTCCAGCAGGAGACAGAACAACCGGTAACCCATGATATAGGCTTTCCCACCCCCCAGCCTTCTTCACCCAATTTAGTCTCCTCTGCTTCCTGCAACCACAGTCTATTGGCCAGGAAGCACGAGCTTCCCCCCAGTGCCACTTGGATTCCACCCGCCGGCACTGGCCAGCTACCTGAGTGTCATTTGTTGGCTGCTGGTGTTGCTTTTTTCCATTTCTTTAGATTTCTTCCTTAACTCTCACCATCTCCCCCTCCTTTCTCTCAAATACCTGGCTCTGTGCACCATCTTTGCTTCTACCTGAAAGGCTGTGAAACACCACTCGACTGTGATGTGAAACTTCTTCCCGGACCATGCGGCCACGCTGGTGGGACCCCCGGGCCTTTTTTATTTGTTTGCTCTGATTTGTTCTGTTTTGATTTGTTTGTTTGTTTTCTTTTCTTTACTCAGCTTGGGAGCCCCTTCTAGCCAGGCAGTATGACGTGGCTTGGAAGCTAGTCCTTTACTCTGTGCAAACGAACAGGGAAAACCCTGGGGGCATTTCTTTTTTATTGTTTTTGGATTTTTTTTCATTTCTTCATTTAGTTTTCTTCTCTCTCTTATTCCCTTTTTGACTTTCTTCATTTCCAGTTTCTCAATTTACTCATTTTTTTCTTTTACCCTTTTTCTTTTTTTTTTTCATTTTTGCTTTTCCCCATTTCTCAGTCTCTCATCTCTCTACTCCAATAGCAAGCTCCCTTAGCACTCTTTTTTGTTTGTGTATATGTCTTTGGCTTCTGTTTCTCTCTCCTCACTCATCTTTCCCATAACCATCTTAGCTCCACACATAACAATCTCCCCACTGCATCCTGCCTACCTGCACCGTGTGCTTGACATCACATCACCAAGCAGCACAGGCACAGCCTACTGGAACCTGCCCTGCACTGATTCCTGGTCTGCACTGTCAGCACTGGTATGTGCCACAAAGAAACATCCCAGCAACTGGACCTGTCCTGCTGTACCATACCTGAGTGACTGACCATGCCCATTGGGGAAGGAGGTGAAAAGTATCATGCCCACAGACGAGCAAACAACAAAGAACTCACAGCCTGCCTGCTGAGACATAACCAAATAAAACAAAAAAGCAGG
>NW_004444060.1:1123847-1133679 GCF_000243295.1 Trichechus manatus latirostris | reverse complement strand
AAAAATTTAAATATATATATATATTTCTCAATATCAATATATGTTATATTGTTTACAACATTAAAAAATAGATAACTGGATAAATAGATGATAGATAGATAGATGGATAGATAGATGTAACAGCAAATTTTCTATTTCCTGGGAATGTGGATAAATATCCTTCCTTATGGAAATTACAGTCTATTGTAAGGAGTCTATAATTAAGATATTATGGAAACTTATCGCAAAGAGATTTTACATAGCTTAGGGAATCAGGAATTTAAAAACTGACTCATAAATTTAGGTCTCAAACATGAGCAGGTGAAAGATGAGGGCATAAATAGAAGTGCGGGAAGATAAGGGCATGAAAGATTTAAGTGACAGCTTGGTAGTTCACCAAATTACAAATAATTCTGTATTCTGGCAAAGTTAGCAGTAGAAACTGGTCTGAGAGACTTCATATTAAATATAGAGCACACATACAGTATAAAATTATTTCATAATATACTTAAGCAAAAAATATTTGAAGTAGATAGCATAGTCATATTCCATTAATAATTATTTATAATTCCCTTTGCTCTTTATAATTAATTGCTTATGTATTTCCATTTCTCCCAACTTTTCTTCTAAAACATAGGGGGTGGTAATCTACAATACTAAAACTGTAGTTAATAACGGGAGACATGTTTAGATTTACTTCCATTTCTAGCAAAGGCATTACCTAAAATGACTATCTCAAAATAAAAGGCATAAGAGTTCAGAGGAGTGAATATAAGAAAAACAAGACAACATCAACATACTGCTAGAAAACTGGAAACACAAAAACTCTATTTACTGCACACAGTACAATCCTGTACCTCTGCTGTCCAGTCGATTCCGACTTATAGCGACCCTATAGGACAGAGTAGAACTACCCCCATAGGGTTTCCAAGGAGCGGCTAGTGGATTCAAACTGCCAACCTTTTGGTTAGAGCTCTTAACCACTGTGCCACCAGGGCTCCATTTACTGCATAGTTACAGTCGTTTGTTTTAATCATGATTTTGAATAATCTTACTCAACTTCTATTTGAAGATGTGTATGTAAGCATAACATTACAAAAATAAATTCCAAAGTCTGGAAATTACTACAGTTGTAACTCTAGAATAGAAAGGCAGAAAATGCATTAGTGAAGAGAAAATTAAACAAAAGAAACTTCTCTTTCAAAACATAGGCAAAATTCAAATGCACAAGTGGAAAGAAATAGTCCTGAGTTATCAGAAACAAGATGAATAGAGAGGAAAAAGTTCCATCAAAACACATTTTGAAGAGATATTCCTTTTTTGTGAGAAATTCTACAAAATTGGCAATTAGCAACTCTTGTTTATTGTGCAACTGCAATTCTATTTTAGTCCTGTTTGGAAGAAAGCCCAAAACTGGAATTGCATAGTTAAGAGCATTTATAAGAAGATAAGTTATTCTGATAACCCTGCAAATGCACATGTCATGCTTCAGATGACTGGATTAAATGGCTTTTAATTTAAAAAGTTTATTGAAACAAAAACAAATGTTCCAAAAGTAACAGCCTAAGGGTACATGCGCAAGGTTGGCATAGGGAGAAAGGATAGAATTATGGAACACAATTTGTATATCTTGCAATTGACATGAAATATTTTCTTGATTTTTCTTATGTAAACTCGATGTTTATAAATGCCATAATAGCACATTTAAATTAATAACACAAGAATTATGTCCCTTAATTGCCTGAAAGTATTTTATGTAAAGCACTGGCATAGCCTGAATAATGCCTATTCATGCCTGTTTTCCTTATCAGGGGTTGTTCTTTTAGAATTTCTTACACTGAACTCTCACTACTAGAGTGAGAAAAATAGTTTAATATCGTAACGTATTTTTTTTTAAATCTTTGGCTTGAGATAAAATGTTACGTAGCTTTTAAGTATACATATAACTAGAAATTTTTTCCACATTATTTATAATGCTCTTAAAACCTTTAATTTTGTTTGATCTAAAAAATGAATAACTTGTAGTCAGTACATTTACATGACATTTCCTGATATTTTCAGTTATGTCTGGAGTCAATTCACCGATAACTTAGTACAAGTAATTTTTTAAACATGCATATTTTGCTGATCACAATATTACAGAAAAAAATAGTACGCTACACTTTAGTTAAACCCAAAGCCAAGGAGGAAATAGTTTTAAAAGAGACTGAGTATCCATAATTATATCTAACATTATTTTTTGGGGATAAATCCAGATGATTCCTATACATGAGAGTATCTATCTCTCTACACAAAAAAAGATAATATGTTGTATCTGTTGTTACTTGGAGTCTAGTCAATTCCAACTCATTGTAACCCCATGTATCCATAGGGTTTTCAAGGCTGTGACTTTCTGGAAGCAGATCACCAGGCTTGTGTTCCAAGGTGTCTTTGGGTGAGTTTAAATTGCCAACCTTTCAGCTAGTAGTCAAGCACTCATCTGAACATGATGAAACTCATCCATAGCTGAATAAATTGAAAGCAACCATAATCATTTAATTTTTAAGTTATCAAAATATTATAACTGACCAAATTATATATATTATTTTCATTTTAATTATATTATTTCAATATAGTTGTTTTAATGTTATAGTTATTTTAGTTATGCTTTTCATTGTCATTATATTAAACATCATCAAAATATGAAGTTAAAACAAATTATCTCCAGACATTAGTTAACCAGGAGTTTCTTTATATTAAGTTGACATGCATAGGCCTTTAATAATTTAGAATATTAAACTCACAGTAATTTATACTATTTTCATTTGTCACTGCAAGGTCTACATTTCCAATTTCGCTATAATTATATAATTTTAAAAATTATCCAGGGGAAACCCAAAGCATAATACAGTGATATTATATTGCTTCACTGTCAGATAAAATCCCAGCATTTATAAACTATTTAAGCTTGTAAGAAAGGTGACTAGATAGCACACATCTTGTCTGTAAGTTGGCTAATATTATTTTTCTCTTAAACATAACAAGACTTACTGGAGTCGAAAAGAATTGGGCTAGAAAAACTAAATAACAGTGAAAGACAAAGGATTTAGGAAGATGATGAAGGTGCCAGAGTAACATGCTATGTTACTAGCTTATTCCCGTCTTATGCTGCAACTTCTGTTCTTATCAAAGAGCAGTTCAAATCCTCGGGCTTAGTGCATGACTTCTCTTCCTGTTATTCCTTCAGTAGAGGCATGCCTTCCCCTTTCATATTCTGTTATCCTCACCCCCACTCAAAGAGCCTAAACTAGCAAAGAACCTTCAAGAACTGAAGACTTTTTTTTTATAATTGCCCTTGGGTTACTCCAAACAATGATGGCATCTCATTTCTAAATTGAAGCTATATTTCTTTGGGCCCCCAAAATATACATTGTTAATTACAAAAAAAAAAAAAAACATAATTAATGATGATTTTATAAATTTAGTATTGAGTGTAGGAAAATAACAGTAATCCTAATTGTCATGAATAATTTTATGTATCAACTTGGCAAGGCTATTCTACTGAGTTGTTTGGTCAAATGCGAGTCTAGATGCTGTTGTGAATGTATTTTGTAAAGGCAATCAATATTTATAATCAGTTGATTCTGAATAAAGGAGATTTCTCATGTGAATAGGCCATCCAATCAGTTGAAGGCCTTGAGAGCAAAAACTGAGGTTTCTGAGAGGAGTAAGAGTCTGTTTCAAGACTGTAATACAGATATACTGCTGGATTATCCAGCCTGTCTGCCTATATTTCAGACTCTAGCCCTGCCATAGTTTCCAGCCTGCCTGTATAACTTGCAGATTTTGGATTTACCAGCCACTACAATTCCTTAAAATAAATCCCTTGATTGATAAATGATAGATAGATAGGTAGATAGATAGATAGATAATGAATTAAAAAGGGAAAGCGTGCAGTAAAGAATTATAGAATAAAGAAGGAAGAGAAGAAAATAGGAAGACAGCAAAATCTCAAAATATGCTTTTACTTACATAAAAAATAAAAATAAAAGAAAGAATATATGAATACATCTTTATGTAAATTTTACACAGCATTTTAAATATTTTGTTATGTTAACAGTGAGGAATATTTACAAAAACATGTCATTATATATTTTTAAACAGTTTACCTATCAAATAATACAGACAGAATGTATGAAACTCCATTAATCTTTTAGTCAATTAAAAAAAAAAACACTATTGCCCTTTTTTACTGTTTTTATTTTATAGGATTTTAATGCAAATTGCTCTATCACTTAACTTATTAAAGAATATCACGTGGAATTTTTTGTGATTAAATGTGATTTTTGATGTAATCAAACAAAATTTTAATATTAAAATTATCTTCTAAGTCTGCTTCTAAATGTCTATTAATAAATTTATTTAACTTTTTAAGATATAATCATTTGAAATACACACATTTGGATCCTCTATATGGAATGAGGAATAAGATGAAATTATTGATAGTTATGATATATTTCATCATAGTTGTTTTGAGACTTGCAGGTATCATTGAGCCAGGTAGATTTGGTGGCTAGCTCATATATCCGACTTTAATATATATTTTTAAAAAAATTAAATTGACTTAAATTAACCTAAAAATGCTGCAATGAAACATTCGGAACCCTGGTGGCACAGTGGTTAAGAGCTCAGCTGCTACCATTCAGTCATAAAATATTTGTATCTCATTTCTAAGCATAGGACACAATTTTAAAATATTCTCTAGATGTAAACCAGTGTACAGGAACAGGTCAGACTAAAAAATGTTTCACTAAATGCAACATGTTAATTATTCCATATTGTAACAATTAGCTTTTTCTGTGAGAGTTGTTTGACCCCAAATTATTTACCCCAAAACTAATGGCTTACAACGACAACTATTTGTTTCACTCTTTATTCTGTGATTTGTCGATTGGAGCTGGGATCAGCTGAGATTTTCTTCTGGTGATCTGGACTGACTTCGATCATGCATTTCTGTCAGCTAGGCAACCATCAATCAATGAAGCAGGCTTGCCCCCATGCTGGATCATATGGTGGTAGAAATATCGCAAATGCAGCAAGACAGAAATGTCTTTCAAGACCCTGCTTGCTTTATATTTTCCACTGTCCCGTTGGCCACGGTACCCCCACTGCCAAACTCGGAGTCAGTAGAGGAGGGTATTACCAAAGGGCATGGATGCAGAGCGGGGGAATTCTTATGTTTGCATTTTAACGCTCATGTGCTCTATCACATCTGAAAGTCCTCTTATGTACCCACTGCCCACAATTTGAACAAAAACATACACCTGTAGGAGGACATCTAAGCCTTCTTCCCAAAACATGACTTAGGTCCTGAAAAATTGACAGCCCTGTTGATCTTTGGACACATTTTTATCCTTTGCTAAATAGTAGTTACTTGCAATGCTAAGTATGAAGACTGCTAAAATGTATATTTATTATAATGTGTTCCAAGAATATTACAAAGGACACGTGGGTACCTTTCTTTTTAATGAATTAAATATTATGAAAAAAAATCTAAGTCCTCTGTTTATCTCCCTAAACACATTTCTCCCTCATGAAGAATTGTGATAATTATACTGATTTGGGGATTTATCATGCCCATAAATATCTGTGTATATGTATACAAAATGTATATCCTAATTTTATATCTTTAAACAAAATTTTTCTGTCACCATTGACTATATTAATTGAAAAATACTCTCAATGTATCCTTGTGTAATTGTTTCTATTCCCTAAATTTTATTATTGTTAAATTTAACTGTATTTTAATGTAGCTCTACTGCTCACTATTCCATTCTATGGGATTTTGTGTGTACACTGGTGTTTTACGTATTCCCATGTGTATGTACATTTCCATGCAAAAGAGTGATTAAGCGTTGTGTTTTAATAATAAAACATTATATTCCTGTATCTTTTTGTCATAGAATAACTTTTTAAAATAATATTTAATTGTGTAATTGGTGAAATTTACACAGCAAGTTAGATTCCCATTTGACAATTTCCACACAAATTGTTCAGTGACATTAGTTACTTTTTTCACCATGTGTCAACATTGTCTTTAATTGTGTTCTGCTTTTTTCATTTCCAGTACTCTAGTTTCCCTGACCCCTTATTTTCTAAACTTTACTTTAGAGTAAATGTTGACCTTTTGGTCTCATGCAGATGGTTTTCCAGTAGAGCTGTTCTTACAGATAAAATCCTTTATTTTGTGTGCCACACTGCCATTTTGCAAAAAAGGTAATCTTGGGGGTAGTTTTGGTTTAAGGTTTAAAGACTGTCTCAGCCAATAGTCTCAGGGAGTCCTCTGGTCTCAACTGGTCCAGTTAGTCTGGCTTTTTAAAGAATTGGAGTTTTGTTGTACATTTTTCTCCCATTCTATCTGGGGCTATCTATTGTGACCCTGGTCAGAACAGTCAGTGGTAGTAACTGGGTACTAGTTCCTCTTGTCTCAGGGGAGATGACGTTGTGGCTCATGTAGGCTATCAGCCTTGTAGACTTGTTTCTTTCTCTGAGATTTTGCTTGCTTTCTACTCTTTTGCTCTTAACAAGTAGAGACCAATAGTTGTATCTTAAATGGTCGCTTGCACGCTTTTAAGACCTCAGATGCTACTCACTTCACTAGGATACAGAATATGAAATTTTCCATTTGACTAAGTTGTCCCATGGGACTAGGGTCCTAAGATTTCAAACCTAGAAAATCAATCTCAAAAAGTGTTCAGTTATGTCTGAGGAGTATCTGTAGTTGTGTCTTCAATGAATATACGTGCCTGCAGACACAAATCTGTATTTACATGTACATATAGATATTTCTATCTATTCTCACACATGCATACATCTGTCCTTACCTGTATACCTATATGCCTATACCCATCCATATTTGATCATATACTCATTTTTTGTCTTTGTTGAAGTTGTTGCCATCTTATATATGTCAAATAATTTAGTACAGGTATCCTTTTCTCTTGAATGTTTCTCAGCAATATCATTTACTTTAGTCCTGCTGTCCTCACTACACCCAAATTTGGTGACACTTTTTCCATTACCAAAAATAACACATATTTAAGATTTAAAGTGTATTTCCCCTGCCTTCCCTCCTCTCCTTGGTAACAACCAATGAACATTGGTCTCTTAATATGTGTCTATTCTTGTCTTCTTATAAAAGAGAGTGTATGCAATATTAGCCCTTATGTGTTTGACTTATTTCACTTAGCATTATGCCCTGCATGTCCATCTATGTTATAACATGTTTCACGGACTCGTTATTGTTCTTTATGGTTGTGCAATATTCAGTTGCATGTATTTACCACATTTTATTTATCTACTCATCCACTGATAGACATTTTCATTGTTTCCACATTTTTGCTATTGTGAATAAAGATGCAATGAACTTAAGTGTTCATATGTCTGTTCATGTCATTATTTTTAGGTCTCTAAGGTATATATCTAGGATTGGGATTGTTCAGTCAGGGTTGTTTTATTTCTAGTTTTTTTGAGGAAGTATCATACTGTTTTCCATATTGGTTGTACCATTTTACAGTCCCACCAACAATGGATAAGTGTTCCGATCCCACCACATCCTCAGCAATATTTGTTATCTTTTTTTTTAATCAGTGCCATTTTAGCCGGAGTGAGATGGTATCTCATTGTAGTTTTAATTTGCATCTGTCTAATGTCTAACGGATAACATTGCAAAGAATGGGAATTCTAGGACACTTAATAGTGCTCATGAGGAAGCGGTACATAGATCAAGAGGTAGTTGATCAAACAGAACAAGGGAATACTATGTGGTTTGATGTCAGGAAAGATGTGTGTCAGAATTCTGTCCTTTTACCGTACTTATTCAATCTGAATGCTGAGCAAATAATCCAAGAAGCTGGACTATATGAAGAACAGGGCATCAGAATTGGAGGAAGACTCATTAACAACCTGCATTATGCAGATGACACAACCTTGCTTGCTGAAAGTGAAGAGGACTTGAAGCACTTACTGATTAAGATCAAAGACTACAGCCTTCAGTATGGATTAAACCTCAACATAAAGAAAACAAAAATCCCCCCAACTATACCAATAAGTAACATCATGATAAATAGAGAAAAGATTGAAGTTGTCAAGGATTTCCTTTTTCTTGGATTCACAATCAGTGCAGCAGCCAAGATATCAAATCTACTGCAAAACACTTCTTCAAAGTGTTGAAAAGCAACGATGTCACTTTGAGGACTGAGGTGCACCTGACCCAAGCCATGGTGTTTTCAGTCACCTCATATGCATGTGAAAGTTGGACTATGAATAAGGAAGACCAAAGAAGAACTGACATCTTTGAACTGTGGTGGTGATGAAGAATATTGAATATACCACGGACTTGTAAAAGAACGAACAAATCTGTTTTAGAAGAAGTACAACTGGATTGCAACTTCGAAGTAAGGATGGAGAGACTATGTCTCACGTACTTTGGGCACGACATCATGTTTGGTAAAGTAGAGGGCCAGCGAAAAAGTTGGAGACCCTCAACAAGATGGATTGACACAGTGGCTGCAACAATGGGCTCAAGTATAACAACGATTTTGAGGAAGGCATAGGATGGGGCAGTGTTCTTTTCTGTTGTACATAGGGTCTCTATGATTCAGAATGGACTTTACAGCACTTAAAAACAACAACTATGGCTAATGATCAAGAGCATGTTTTCATGTGTTTCTTGGCTGCTTGGACGTCCTCTTTGGTGAAGGTTCTGTTCATGTCCTTTGCCCATTTTAGAATTGGATTGTTTGTATTTTTGTTGTTGAGTGGTTGAAGTGCTCTATAAATTTTAGAGGTTAGACACTTATAAGATATGTTATTTCAAAAAAAATTCTTTCCAGTCTGTAGGTGATCTTTTCACTATTTAGACAGTCTTTTGATGAGCATAAGTTTTTAATTTTTATGAGGGTCTCATTTATCAATTTTGTCTTCTTCTATTTGATTCATTTATTATTATGTTTGTTATTCTATTTTAAGAAAAGGTTAAGTACCATAGTTTGCTCCCTACATTTTTTCCAGAAATTTGTAGTTTTAGGCTTAACATTTAGGTCTTTGATCCATTTTGAGTTAGTTTTTGTGTATTGTGTGAGGTATGGTTCCTGTTTCCTTTTTTTTTTTTTAATTGTACTTAAGGTGAAGGCTTACAGAAAAAATACTTTCTCATGAAAGAGTAGTACAAATATTGTTTTATGACATTGGTTAACAACCCCACAACATGTCAACCCTCTAACTTCTCAACCTCGTTTTTTTTTTTTTTTGTGAAAATACACATAGACACAGATACACCATTTCAAAAATTTCTACATGCACAGTTCAGTGCCATTGACTAAGTTCTTCCAATTGTGCTGTTATTCTCACTTAAGATGAAGGTTTACAGAACAAAATAGTTTCTCATTTAACAGTTACTACAAACGTTGCCCTCTGACAATGGTTAACAATCTCACAACACATCAACAATATCCTTACTCAACCTTGGGTTCCCTATCACCAGCTTCCTTGTCCCTTTCTGCTTTCTGGCCCTTGTCACTTTACTACTGTACCTCATTAGTCCCATTTGGTTTTACAGGGATGTCCACTCCAAGGCTGAAGGGTGAACCTCGGAGATAACTTCACCACTGAGCTAAGAGGGTGTCTGCGGGCGATACTCTCGGGGTTTTTTCAGTCTCCTTTAGGCCACTAAATCTGGTCTTTTTTTGTTTTTGTGAGTTAGAATTATGTTCTACATCCTTCTTCAGCTCTGTCCAGAACCCTCTGTTGTGATCCTGGTCAGAGTAGTCAGTGGTGGTAGCTAGGCACCATCTAGCTGTACTGGACTCAGTCC
>NW_004444060.1:1117790-1119024 GCF_000243295.1 Trichechus manatus latirostris | reverse complement strand
TACGGCAGGGCAGGTCTAGCTGAAGAGGAGTTACTGGGACTGGTTGTTTGTGGTACTTACTACAGCCACCAGAGCTGGTCGGTAATCAGTGCAGGGCAGGTTCCAGTAGGCCATGCCTGTGCTGTTTGGTGATGTGATGTCAAGCACACAGCGCAGGTAGGCAGGATGCAGCGGGGAGATAGTTATGTGTGGAGCTAAGATGGATATGGGAGAAAGGAGAGAGGAATATGAGCCAAAAACATACAAAAATAATAATAATAATGCTAGGGGAGCTTGACGTTGGAGTGCAGAAATGAGAGACTGTGAAATGGAGAAAAACAGAAAGGGGAAGAGGAAGAAAAGAAAAGAATGAATAAATAAAAATCAGAAAGGTTAAAGAACCGCAAAGTTCCCAGGGATCCCACCGGTGCAGCTATAAAATCTGGGGAAGTCCCTCTCAGGTGTTGCAGTACAGCCTGGCTAGAAGGTGTATAGGTATACAACACCAGGTATTCATGGAAGAGAAAGAGAAGGAATATATAGAGAGACGAGAAACTGAACAATGAAGAAAGACAAAAAGGAAAAAGAGGGAAAAGAAAACAAAACAAATTAAAAAAAAAAACAAGAAAGGCCCCCCTAAAAAACAGGAAAAAAGAAAAACAACGAGAAAAGAAATGCCCTCAGGGATCCCTGTGCTGGTATGTGCAAGCCGAGGGGGAAGTCCCCCCACCACGCAGCACCACCTGGCCAGGAAGGGCTCCCAACTCAAGAAAACAAAAACAAACAAACAATTCAAAACAAACAAATGATCAAAAGCCCTGGGATCCCACCAGCACGGCAGCCCAGACAGGGAAGCAGCTCCACACTGAAAGGAGCTCCACAGCCCCCCAGGAAGAAGAAAAGATGGCACACGGAGTCAGGTATTTGCGCAAAAGTAGGGGGAGGTGGCGAGAGGTAAGGAAGAAATCAAAAGAAGTGGAAAATAAGCAACATCAGCAGCCAACAAATGACACTCAGAGAGCCAGCTAGTGCGGGCTGGTGTTTCTTGGACAAGAGACTGTGTCCATGGGAAGCAGAGGGGGCCGAGTGTGGGTGAAGAAGGGTAGGGAGTGGGAAAGCGTGTGTCACAAATTACCGGAGCTCTGCAGCCCCTCAGGAAGAAGCAAAGATGGCACATGGAGCCAGGTAGTTGAGCAAAAGGAGGGGGAGGTTGTGAGAGGTAAGGAAGAAATCAAAAGAAGTGGAAAAAAGCAAC
>NW_004444060.1:1082788-1117407 GCF_000243295.1 Trichechus manatus latirostris | reverse complement strand
ATTCTCTGTCAGTTTTCTCACTCCATTTGGTGCTTGGCTGAGTTCTTTATCTCTTCATTTGATGTTTTAGGGTTTCAGGATTGTTGTAGTCTCTTTGGCTTAGTTTTTCAGATCTTTGCTGTGGAGCGACAGCGTGGTGCTTCTGCCTAGAGCGCCATTTTGCTGTAACTCCCTGTTTCATTTTTTATGCAAGTGGATATCTAGTTTTGCCAGGATCATTTATTAAAGAGACAGTTTATGCCCCACTGAATGGAATTTGACCGCTTGTTGAAAATCAGCTCTCCATAGATGGCTGGATTTATTTCTGAGTTAGAAATTCTAGTCCACTGGTCTATGTGTCTATCACTGAACACCAGGCTCTTTTGATTACAATGGCTGTGTAGTATGTTTTGATATCAGGAAGCTTGAGGCCTTCTGCTTTACTCTTCTTCTTCAATATTGCTTTGGCTATTTGGGGTTTCTTTCCTTTAGATATAAGTTTGTCATTAGTTTTTCTATTTCCATAAAGTAAGTTATTGGAACTTGTATCTGAATTGCATTGTACCCGTAGATCGTTTTGAGTACAATTGACATTTTCACTACATGAAGTTTTCCAATCCATGAGAATAAAATGTCTTTCCATTTTTTTAGGTCTCTTTTAAACTCTTGTAGTAGTGTGTTATAATTTTCATTGTATAAGTCTTTTATGTCCTTGTTTAGGTTAATTCCTAGGTATTTTATCATTTCGGAGCTATTGTAAATGGTATTGTTTCTTTGATGTCTTTTTCAGAATACTCCTTGTATTATAAAGGAATCCAAATGATTTTTGTGTGTTGATCCCTTATCCTGCAAAGTTGCTTAATTCTTCAGTTAGTTTCAGCAGTTTTTTTGTGGAATCTTTAGAGTCTTCTCTATATAGAGTCACGTTATTTGTGAATAGAAATAGTTTTACTTCTTCCTCTTTTATTTGGATACCTTTTATTTCACTTTCTTGCTCATTGCTCTAGCTAGAACTTCAAGTGTAATACTGAATAAGAGTGGAGATAATGAGCATCCCTATCTTGTTCCCATTCTCAAAGGGAAGGCTCTCAGTCTTTCTCCATTGAGTATAATGTTGGCAATAGTTTTTGTGTATATGACCTTGATTATGTTTAGAAATTACCCTTCTGTTCCTATTTTGCTGAGGTTTTTATCAGGAAAATGTGTTGAATTTTATCAAATACCTTTTCTGCATCAATTTATGTAGTCATATGGTTCTTTTTTTGTTTCATTTATCTGGTGTATTGCGCTGATTGATTTTCTAATGATGAACCTCCCTTGCAGTCCTGGTCTGAATCCTACTTGATCATGGTATATGATTTATTTGATATGTTCTTGAAATCTGTTGGCTGAATTTTGTTAAAAATGTTTGCATCTATGTTCCCCAGTCACCTGTCAATTTGTTGTACTGTGGTGGCTTGCTTGTTGCTATGATGCTGAAGCTATGCCCCTAGTTATTTCGAAGATCAGCTGGGTTACCCATGGTGGACAGGTTTCAGCTGAGCTTCCAAACTGAGACAGATTAGGAAAAAGGAACTGAAAATCTATTTCTGAAAAATAGGCCAGTGAAAGCCTTATGAATAGTAGCAAACATTATCTGATATAGTGCTGGAAGATGAGCCCATTAGGTTGGAAGGCAATCAAAATACGATTGGGAAAGAGCTGCCTCCTCAAAATAGAGTTGACCTTAATAACGTGAATGGAGTAAGTTTTCGAGACCTTCATTTGCTGATGTGGCATGACTCAAAATGAGAACAGCTGCAAACATTCATTAAATAATCAGAACGTAGAATGTATGAATTATGAATAGGAAAATTGGAAGCCATCAAAAATGAAATGGAACTCATAAATATCAATATCCTAGGCAGTAGTGAGCTGAAATGGACTGGTATTGGTCATTTTGAATCATACAATCATATGGTCGACTATGCCATGAATGATAAATTGGAGAGGAATGGAATCACATTCGTCAACAAAAAGGACATTTCAAGATCTATCCTGAAGTACAATGACGTCAGTGATAGGATAATATCCGTACACCTACAAGGAAAACCAGTTAATACAACTATTTTTCAAATTTACTAACCACTAATGCCAGAGATGAGGAAATTGAAAATTCTTACCAACTACTGCAGTCTGAAACTGATCAAATATGAAATCAAGATGCATTGATAATTATTGGTGATTGGAATGAGAAAGTTAGAAACAAAGAGAAAGAATCAGTATTTGGAATGTATGGCCTTGATGATAGAAACGATGACAGAGATCACATGATAGACTTTTGCAAGACCAACAAATTTTTCATTGCAAATACTTTTTTCAACAACATAAACAGTTACTATACAAGTTGTAATCGTCAAGTTTGTGAGTCAACTTGGCTGGGCCATGATTCTCAGTGGTTTGTCAGTCATAATGTAGTTTAGCAGTCAAATGATGATGTGATCACTGCCATGATGATATTTGATATAATGTGATCAACCCCTGATGGAATCTGCTGTGAGTAGCCAATCAGTTGAAAGGGAGCTTACTTGAGGGTGTGGCCTGCATCAAATATAAGTGGACCTTCTGGCAAGACTCGTGGGCTTTTGCTTGCTCTGGATCTTGCAGCTGGTTCCTGTTCCTCTGACCTCTGGTTTTTGAGACTTGAGCTAGTAGCTTACCTGCTGTCTTGCCTGCCAATCTTGTGATTTGTTGGTCTTCACAGCCCGTGAGCAAGAGCCCTGCTATCATACATGTCAATCTTGGGTTCACCAAATCCTGTGGCTATGTGATTCAGGAGAAGCCTCCAGCATGACCCACGGACTGGGGACATGCCAGCCTCTACAACTGTGTGAGCCACTTCCTTGATATAAATCTCTCTATATATATAGTTATACACTTCCTGATTTTGCTTCTCTAGTGGACCCAGCCCAAGACACATGTGGACCTCACTGGATGGAATATGCAGGAATCAAATCAACTACATCTATAGAAAGAGATAATGGAGAAACTCAAAATCATCAGTAAGAACAAGGCCAGGGGCCGACTTCAGAACAGGCCATCAATTGCTCATATGCAAGTTCAAACTGAAGCTGAATAAAATTAAAGCCAGTCCACGAGAGCTAAAGTATGACCTTGAGCATATACCCCATGAATTTAGAGACTATCTCAAAAATAGATTTGACACACTGAACACAAATGGCTGAAAACCAGAGGAGTTGTGAAATGACATCAAGGACAACATACATGAAGAAAGCAATAGGTCATTGATATGGATTGAATTGTGTCCCCCCAAAATGTATGTCAACTTGGCTAGTCTATGATTCCTAGTATTCTGTGATTTTCCACCATTTTGTCATCTGATGTGATTTTCCTATGTGTTGTAAATCCTATCTCTACACTGTTAATGAGGTGGGATTAGAGGCAGTTATCTTAATGCGGCAGGACTCAATATACAAGATTAGATTGTGTTTTAAGCCAATCTCTTTCAAAATATAAAGGAGAGAACAAGCAGAGAGACCTGGCAACTTCATACCACCAAAAACAACAGCCAGGAGAATAGCGTGTCCTTTGGACCCAGGGTCTGTGCACTGAGAAGCTCTTTCATCAGGGTGAGACTGATGACAAGAACATTCCCCTGGAGCCGAAAGAGAGAGAAAGCCTTCCTCTGGATCTGGCACCATGAATTTGGACTTCTAGTCTCCTGGCCTGTGAGAGAATAAACTATTTGTTAAGGCCATCCACTTGTGGTATTTCTGTTATAGCAGCACTAGATAACTAAGACAGACATCATGCTTGGTAAAATGGAGGGTCAGAGAAAAACAGAAGTTCCTCAATGAGATAGATTAACACAGTGGCTGAAACAATGGGCTTAATTGTAGCAACTATTGTGAGGATGGCCCTGGGTTGGCTATGAGTTGGAACTGACTAAAAGGCATCTAAAAACAACAATGTTCTTGAGGGATATTTGTCTGTAATTTTCTTTTCTGTTTTGTTGTTATTTTCTTTGCCTGGTTTAGATATCAGGATTATGCTGGATTCATTGAAAGAGTTAATGTATGCTCCTTTCTTTTCTATGTTTTTGAACAGTTTGAGTAGAATTGGTGTCAATTCTTTTCTGAATGGTTGGTAGGATTCCCCATTGTAGTTCTCTGGTGCTGGGTCTTTTTTTGTTGGCGTCTTCAATCTTTTCCTTTGTAATGAGTTTGTTTAGATTTTTTACCTTTTTTTCTGTTAGTTTAGGTAGATAGTGTGTTTCTAAGAAATTTGTCCATTTGTCCAATTTGTAAATTTGTAGTAGTTCAATTTTTCATAGTAATCTGTTACATCCTTTTTTACCTCAGCTGAATCATTTCTTAACTTAGTTATTTGGCTCTTCTTGTTTTCTCTCTTCTCAGTCTAGCTACTTGTTTTTCTATTTTATTCATCCTTTCAAAGAACCAATTTCTAGTTTTGTTGATTTTTTTTTTATTTCATTTATTTCTGACCTGATCATTATTATTTCCTTTCTTTCTGGTAGCTTTAGGCTTCTCTTGCTCTTCCTTTTCTATTTGTTCAAGTTGTCAGTTTAAGTTGTTGATTTTGGATCTTTCTTCTTTTTTAATGTAGGCATTTATTGCTGTGAATTTCCTTCTGAATACTGCATTCATTGTGTCCCAAAGGTTTTGATATGTTGTGTTTTCATTTTTATTTGATTCTAAGGATTTTTTTAATTCCACTTTTGATTTCTTCTATGGCCAATAATTTTCTTCAGCAGTGAATTATTTAGTGCCCATGTATTTTTTTCCTTTTTTCTTTTTTTTCCAACGTCATACCCTTATGGTCAGAAAAGATGCTTTATATGATCTCAGTGTTTTTAAATTTGTTGAGACCTGTTTTGTGCCCTAGCATATCATCTATTCTGCAAAATTATCTAAGTGTTCTGGAGAAATTTGTGTATTGTTTTGATGACGGGTGGAGTGTTCAATATATGTCAGTTAGGTAAAATTGGCTTAAAAACTGTTTTATTTAAGAACTCAATGTCCTTAGTGATCTTCTTTTTAGATGTTCTGTCTAGAATTGAAAGTGGTGTGTTGAAGTCCCCAACTATTATTGTGGAATTGTCTATGTCTCTTTTTGTATTGCTCAGTACTTGTTTTATGTATTTTGGAACATTGCTGTTAGGTGCATACATAATTTTTATGTCTTCTTGCTGGATTGACCCTTTTATTATAATGTAATGTCCTTCTTTATTTCTTATAATAGATTTTTATTTAAAGTCAGTGTTATCTGACATCAGTATGGCCACCTCTGTTCTTTTTTTGCTTACTGGTTTCATGGAATGTTTTCCATCCTTTTATTTCTAGTCTGTGTTTTTGTGTCTAAAGTGTGCTTCATGTAGACAGCAAAAGCATAGGTTATATTTGTTTATCCATTCTGTCACTGTCTTTTTCCTGGGGAGTTTAAACCATCTGTATGTAAGGTTATCGCTGAAAATGAAATGTCTACATCATTCATTTTGCTATTTGTCTTTTCAGTATTTTGTATCTTTTATTATTTCATTCTCATTTTTCCACTATTAGCTGTGCTTGGCTGTTTTCTTGTGATAAGCCCTTTGGATTTCTTTAATCTTTTCTTCTGCATATTTTTTCTAGATAATTTCTTAGTGGTTACCACACATATTACATTACACAACTTGCTATTGTGACAGCATTTAACATATGAACAGCAGATAACATACAACATTAACATGTTAAATCTATTCCTGATTTGCTTCTCCCCCATTTATGTTGGTGAGCCTTCACTAACATCATTGTTCTTCTTATCTGATAGGTTTACTTTGTATTTATTTCTTGTGAACTTGATGCTGCATTGCTTGTGGAATTAAATTATTGAGCTTATTCCGTGAAAATATTCTATATTGGTCCTTATGATTGCCAAAGTTGTTGCATTTTTTGAAGATGTCTTGCTCTTTTTTTTTTTCTCATGTATGGATTTGAGTATTTGTTTAATATTCTTGCCTTTCTGTTTGGAGTACTCCCTTGAGTAATACTTGCAGAGCTGGTCTGGTAGTGGTAACTTCCAAGTGCATCTCTTTATTTGAGAATGTCTTGTTTTCCCTCTCATTTTTAAATGACAACTTGCTGGGTAAAGAATTCTTTGTTGGTAATAGTTTTTGTTCAGTATTTTATATATGCTGTTCAACTGTCCTCTGGTCTCTAGAGTTTCTGGGTAGAAATCCACATCGATTCCTATGAAGGATCCTTGGTAGGTTATATTGTGTTTTTCTCTTGCTGCTTTCAGAATTCTCTCCTTGTCTTTGGTTTTCAGGAATTTGATTAGAATGTATTGCAGGGTTGATCTTTTTGTATTTCTTTTAATTGGAGTTTGCCATGGATTGAATTGTGTTCTCCAAAAACTGTGTGTATCAGTTTGGCTGGGCCATGATTCAAAGTATTGTATAGTTGTCCTCCATTTTGTGATCGTAGTTTTGCTTTAAAGATGATTAGGGTGGGATTGTAACACCACCTTTAGCCAGGTCACATCTGTGATTCAATGTAAAGGAAGTTTCCCTGGGGTGTAGCCTGAACCACCTTTTATCTCTCAAAAGATAAAAGGAAAAGGAAGCAAGCAGAGAATGGGGGACCTCATACCACCAAGAAAGCAGTTCCAGGAACAGAGCGTGTCCTTTGGACCTGAGGTTCCTGTGCAGAAAAGCTCCTAGTCCAGGTGAAGATTGTTGATGATGAGGATCTTCCTCCAGAGCCGACAGAGAGAAAGCCTTCCCCTGGAGTTGATGCCCTAAATTTGGACTGAAAGCCTGCTGGACTGTGAGAGAATAAACTTCTTTTTGTTAAAACCATCCACTTGTGGTAATTCTGTTACAGCAGCACTAGATGACTAAGACAGAGTTCTTGTAGCTTCCTGTGTTTGCAGGCTTGGTTTTCTGTGCAGGTTTGGGAAATTTTCTCTGATTATCTCTTGGAAAATTGTTTCTATACCTTTATTATTGTCATGATCCTCTGGAATTCCAAAAAATCTAATGTTAGATTTCTTAATTGAATCTCATATTTCCATTTGGTTTTGTTTGCTTTTATTTGTTCTTTGCTCTTGTTTTTCTTGAGACTTGATAAGTTTAGTTACTCTGTCTTCTAGTACACTTATTCTATCTTCTGTCTGTTTGAATCTATTTTTGAGTATTTCTCTTCTATTTTCTAACTCATTTGCTTTAATCTTCAGTTCCAGTGATTCTCTCTCTCTCTCATTTTTTTTTTTTTTTTTTTGGTATTTTCAATTTTTTTATTGAGTTTCTTATTTTGCTCCTTAATTTGTTTCCTAATCTCTGTTAGTTTGTTTTCTGTGTTCATTTAGTTGTCTTTAAACATATTTAACACCATTTTCTGGAATTTTCTATTTTTTTCATTAATCTGGTCTCCATAGGGGAAATTTCCTCTTCATGTTTTCCTTTGGATTGGTCCTTCTTCTCTTGTGATTTTTGTGTGTTTTATTATTTTTTGTTGAACTTAGGACATCTTAATTTTTTTTAACATTTTAAATTCTAGGTTTTCAATTTTCAAGGGAATTATACTTTTTATATTTATCTCTGCTATCTTTCCTTAGAAGGGAGAATGGAGAGACTTCATCTTACATTACTTTGGACATGATATCAGGAGGACCACTCCCTGGAGAAGGTCATAATGCTTAGTAAAGTAGAAGATCAACGAAAAAGAGGAAGACTTTCAACAAGACGGATTGACACAGTGGCTGCAACAATTGGCTCAAACATAGCAATAATTGTGAGGATAGAGCAGGATTGAGCAGTGTTTCATTCTGTTGTACATAGTGTCTCTATGAGTTGTATCTGACTTGAGGGCACCTAACATCAACATATTCTAAGAATTACTACAGGGTACCCTTGTCCTTAGATTTATTCAGCGCTTATTCAGAAGTACTGTGTGAGGTTTTATCTGGGTGCTTAACTCTCTGGACGCTTATTCTGGCTGGTCCTCACTCAGTTGTCTGACTTTACTGGTGAGTTAGCTCCTTCTGTCTTCTGAAGCTTTGGCTATGACCCTGAGTGTATGTTGGATTCTTTTACCTCCTCATGCTGAGTTTCAGATGGTGTGGGGGTATTTTGCTGGCTATAGATGTAAGCAGTGGGGCTCGGCTTTCCCTAGGTGAAAATGGAAAGCACTTTATGTCTTTACCTCATGGGATCCCCTGTACTAGCTCTCCCTTGGGGTGCAGCTTTGAATAGGGACTCAGTTGTTTCCCTCTATGTAGCCTGTCTAAATGTTTTTCTCACTCCAGCTGGAGGCTGGGCTGTGGGGCTTTTCAGTATGTCTAGGTCCTAGAGTTTTCCCACCACAGGTCTCAGCGAAAATCAGTAGGACTCACTTGCAGCTCCTCAGTCTCCCTTCACCCACTCAAGTTTACAGGCCATGAACTCCCACATCTAATCTGCAGTGTCTTAAAAACTGGGCTACAGCTTCCTCAGTTTAGCTTCTCTTCTATGGTCTTTTTTCAGAGTGTTGCCTGTCCCCATTCCAAAATGACCATGACGAGCCAACTCCTCCATGTGTTACCCTAGTCTTCTTCTCCCCTGTTTCTAGACTCACTTGACTCTCCAACACTTTAGCTGCAATCCTGAATTCTGAGATCTCGGTTTGTGTTTGTTTTTTATTCCTTGTTCAGTGGGTTACTTCTGGGGGATAAATGAAAGCAACTATTTACTCCGTCTTTTTGCCCCATGTTCCATAAAATACCTTTTTAAAAAAGGTTGATTTAGCTATACTACAAATTAAATATATATACACACACACACACACACGAAATACTTATACTGATTGAATTATTTAAAATTAGATAATTTATGTTATTTTAATATGTTAGGCATTATTTTATTAAATAAAACCAATTTCCTACATTAGCCTAATATATATCTAAAAAGTCATTGCCAAAACCAAGTTCATACAGATAATCTTCTATTTTCTTTATAAAATTTATTTATTAAATTTTACATTTATGTCTGTGATACATTTCAAATTAATTTTTGTATCAAGTGCATGTCAAATTCACAAGAATATTTGCTACACATATTAAAAAGAAAACAATATTCATAGCCAAAAATCAATAATAAAAAAATGACAGAATAGCGTATGGCAAAAGACAATTTAGAGAAGAGGAGAAGGAATGGCAGATAAACATGGGCAAAGAAGTGAACTATTATGAAAAACAGAAACATTACATTAAAGCAATAATTTTTTGTTAATATTTGACTATCGTGGTAGATAATATTTTAAAATATATTGTTAATTACAAATAATGCTGATTTAAGGGGAAAACACTCCTTAACAGATAACAAAATTTACAATTGCTGACATATGTCTGAAGGCAAATTTGGCACTATCTATTGGTGAAATGCACATAAACTTTAATACAGCAATTTAACTATGTAGTCCATGTAAATACATGTGTATTTTCCTGTATTCATACAGTTATATAGAAGATACTCTGTATGAATAATTATTTATCATGATTTAATATAATGTCATATTCTAACTGCCTAAGTATTTATTTCTCCAGGTATTAGACAATTCTTTAGTAAAAACTACTAGTTGAGAAAGTGTACATTTGTTTGTGTGTCTATGTGTGTGTGTATGTTTGTGTTTATACATAAGAGTAATTGTGGGATCATATAGTGAACATCACTGAGTGTTTATAGTGGGAGTAAATGCTTTTGCTGGGGAATACTGTTTTATATTATAAATTACTATATAACTTTTTCAAATTTTCTAAATTATATTTTTTATATTTTATATTAATGGGAATATTAATGGGATGTATGATACAATGTTTAGATACTAGATCAAGTTAACCATTATTTTATTATCAGAAGTTGATAAATAATGATATAAATGATATATATGTAAAATAATAATGACTGTAAATGTAAATATTTCTCCAACTCCTTAGATCACTAAAATAAATACTTCTAGTATAGAAATGTCTATATCTTAAAAGAGTAATTTATCCACATTCCATTAATTTATAAAATATCTCTTTCTCCTCTCTTTCTATTAAATTGCTTCTGAGCTCAGTTGAATTATTACCATCTATATGCAAACTTACCATCATTTATTACCACATCTTTTATCTAAGACTACTAGATGTTCCTTAGGGAGTTATTACTAACACATTTACACAATCATCCATAGTGTCAATTATACTTCAGGGACTCTTTTATAATCAAAGCCCTGGTGGCACAGTGTTTAAAGCACCCGGCTACTAACCTAAAGGTTCAGGGTTCAAACCCACCATGCGACCATCTGCTTCTGTAAATATTTAGTCTTGGAAACTCTATGGGAAATTTCTACTCTGCCCTATGGGGTCACTATGAGTCTAAATTGACTTAATGGCAGTGAGTTTTATTACATAGTCAATGTTTAGCTAATATTTGCATGAAACACTTTTCATTATGCTGGTGAATTAGTCCTTGCTTTCTTATAGGCTCTACTTATTATTTGACTAAGCTTTAAAAATGCAACATATTAGATCAATACACAAGACTCATTGGAAAAAGATGATCAAATTTCAAGACTAGAAATTTAGACAAAACAATTAAAATTATATATTCACTTTAACAATTAATAATAAATGAACCAGTAAAATAAGGTCAGTCTATCAGACGAAAGGAGTCCCTGGGGAGTGCAAACAGTTCAACATTTGACCACTAGCTGAAAGTTTGTTGGTTCAAACCAACCCATATATGCCTCAAAAGAAAAGACTGGCAATCTACTTTGTAAAAGTCATAGCCTTAAAAACACTGGAGAATGTTTTTCAGCTCAGCACACATGGGGTTGCCATGAGTCAAAATCGACCTGACGGCAACTACCAATAATAATAACAATTAATAAATGAGCCAGGGAAAATAAAATGATACCAAGCCAAAGGAATGTAAATATCTATGCAATAATATTAGATAACACCCACGTCTGTCAGTTTGTCATACTGTAGGGGCTTGTGTGTTGCTGTGATGCCGGAATCTATGACATCAGTATTCAGACAACAGCAGGGTCACCCATGGTTGACAGGTTTCAGCTGAGCTTCCAGACTAAGACAGACTAGGAAGAAGGACCCAGCAGTCTACTTCTGAAAAGAATTAATGAGTGAAAACCTTATGAACAGCAGAGAAACATTGTCTGATATAGTGCCGGAAGACAAGCCCAGTAGGTTGGAAGTCACTCCAAAGACAACTGGGGAAGAGCTGCCTCCTCAAAGTAGAGTCAACCTTACTGACATGGATGGAGTCAAACTTTTGGGGCCTTCATTTGCTGAAGTGACACGACTGAAAATGAGAAGAAACACCTGCAAACATCCGTTAATAATTGAAATGTGGAACTGTACCAGATATGAACTTAGGAAAATTGGAAACCGTCAAAAATGAAATGGAACACATAAACATCAATATCCTAGGCATTGTGAGCTGAAATGGACTGGTATTGGCCATTTTTAATCGGACTATCATATAATCTACTATGCCGTGATGACAACTTGAAGTGGAATGGTGTTGCATTCATCACCAGAAAGAACATTTCAAGATCTATCCTGAAGTACAACGCTGTCAGTGATAGGGTAATATCCATAAGCCTACAAGGAAGACCAATTAATATGACTATTATTCAAATTTACGCACCAACCACTAAGGCCAAAAACGAAGAAATTGAAGATTTTTACCAGTTTCTGCAGTCTGAAATTGATCAAACATGCAATCAGGATGCATTGATAATTACTGGTGATTGGAATGCAAAAGTTGGAAACAAAGAAGAAGGATCGGTGGTTGGAAAATATGGCCTTGGTGATAGAAATGATGCCAGAGATTGCATGATAAAATTTTGCAAGATCAACAACTTCTTCATTGCAAATACCTTTTTCACCACCGTAAACGGCAACTATACACATGGACCTCGCCAGATGGAATACACAGGAATCAAATCAACTACATCTATGGAAAGAGATGATAGAAAAGCTCAATAATCATCAGTCAGAACAAGGCTGGGGTCGACTGTGGAAGAGAGCATCAACTGCTCATATGTAAGTTCAAGTTGAAACGGAAGAAAATTAGAACAAGTCCACGAGAGCCAAAGTATGACCATGAGTATATCCCACCTGAATATGCCAGCATTTCAGGAATAGATTTGACTCATTACTAATGACCAAAGACCAGACAAGTTGTGGAATGACACCAAAGACATCATACATGAAGAAAACGAGAGGTCATTAAAAATATAGGAAGGAAAGAAAAGACCAAAATAGATATCAGAAGAAACTCTGAAACTTGCTCTCAAACGTCAAAGAGTTAAATCAAAAGGAAGAAATGATAAAGTAAAAGAACTGAACAGAAGATTTCAAAGGGAGTCTCGAGAGGAAAAAAACAAAGTATCACAATGACACATGCAAAGAGCTGGAGATAGAAAATCAAAAGTGAAGAACATGCTCAGCATTTCTCAAGCTGAAAGAACTGAAGAAAAAAAATCATGCCTCAAGTTGCAATAGTGAAGGATTCTATGAGGAAAATATTAAACAATGTAGGAAGCATCAAAAGAAGATGGAAGGAAAACACAGAGTCATTATACCAAAAAGAATTGGTGGATATTCAACCATTTCAAGAGGTAGCATATGATCAGGAACCAATGGTACTGAAGGAAGAAGTCCAAGGTGCACTGAAGGCATTGGCGAAAAACAAGGCTCCCGGAATTCATGGAATATCAACTGAGATGTTTCAACAAACAGATGCAGCGCTGGAAGTGCACACTCATCTATGCCAAGAAATTTGGAAGAGTTACCTGGAAAACCTACTGGAAGAGATCCGTATTCATGCCTACTACCCAGAAGGTGATACAACCAAATGCAGAAATTATCCAACAATGTCATTAATATCACATACAAGTAAAATTTTGCTAAAGATCATTCAAAAGTGGCCACAGCAGTATATCAGCAGAGAACTTCCAGAAATTCAGGCCAGATTCAAAAGAGGACATTGAACCAGGGATATCATTAATAATGTCAGATGGATCCTGGCTGAAAGCAGAGAATACCAGAAGGATGTTTACCTGTGTTTTATTGACTATGCTAAGGCATTTGACTATGTGGATCATAACAAATTATAGATAACATTGTGAATAATGGGAATTCCAGAACACTTAACTGTGCTCATGAAGAACCAGTACATAGATCAACAGGCAGTTGTTCTGACAGAACAAGGGAATACGGTGTCATTTAAAGTCAGGAAATGTGTGTTTTAGGGTTGTATCATTTCACCATCCTATTCAATCTGTAAGCTATGAAAATAATCTGAGAAGCTAGACTATATGAAGAAGAACAGGGCACCAAGATTGGAGGAAGACTCATTAACAACCTGCAATATGCAGATGACACAACCTTGCTTGCTGAAAATGAAGAGGACTTGAAGCACTTACTGATGAAGATCAATGACCACGGCCTTCAGTATGTATTACGCCTCAACATAAAGAAAACAAAAATTCTTACAATTGGATCAATAAACAACATCATGGTAAATGGAGAAAAGACTGAAGTTGTCAAGGATTTAATTTCACTTGTATTCACAATCAACACCCATGGAAGCAGCACTCAAGAAATCAAAAGACGCATTGTATTGGGCAAATCTGCTGCAAAAGACCTCTCTAAAGTGTTGGAAAGCAGAGATGTCACCTTGAAGATTAAGGTGCACCTGACCCAAGCCATGGTATTTTCAGTCCCTTCATATGTATGTGAAAGTTGGACAATGAATAAGGAAGACCAAAGAAGAATTGATACCTTTGAATTGTGGTGTTGGTGAAGAATATTGAATATACCATGGATGCCAAAAGAACAAACAAATCTATCTTGGAAGAAGTACAACCAGAATGCTTCTCAGAAGCAAGGATGGCGAGACTATCTCTCACATACTTTAGACACGTTGTCAGGAGGGATCAGTCCCTGGAGAAGGACATCATGCTTGATAAAGTACAAGATCAAAGGAAAAGAGGAAGAACTTCAACAGGATGAACTGACATAGTGGTTGCAACAATGGGCTCAAGCATAACAACGATTGTGAGCATGGTGCAGGACCGGGCAGTGTTTCGTTCTGTTGTACAAAGGGTCTCTATGAATTGGAGCCTACTCTATGGCACCTAACAACATCAAAAACAATATTAGATAAAGAGGAACTTGTAGAGGAAGGCAAAAATAAATTTTTATAGAGATTTCCATCATGAAAGTTTTTCTTTTGTCCCCGATATAAACTATGACAAAATATATTATTAATCACGTTTTATAAACTAGTGGCTTGAAGGTTTGTGTAGGCTTAATAAGCTCCCTCAGTTATTTCTGAAATAACTTCCTGTTCCATCTCTTTATTCTCTTTCCTCTCCCATCTATTTCCTGCATTGTTTTATGCTATTATTTGAAGAAAGGAGTGTCAAATAGTTCTGTGTTTTATCCAAAGTTAAAGACTTTAATATGTGCAAGAAGCAAACTTAAATTCAAACATGGCTAACTATAAAACCAGTAATTTACCTGATAACCCAGGAAAGACCTATTGTTGTCAATATTCATCTACTTATAGAAATAGTAAGGAGATATTTATACTGAAGCATGCAGACATCATAAGAACTTCTGATACTATTTACTTAAAATCCTTGAAATATAGCACTGTCTACACAGAACCACAAAATGCAGGTTTTGATTTAATATGATATTAGTTTATTTTAGTTTTAAAAGACTATATAACATTGTGTTTAACATGTAGAACCACTGTTGTTAAATCACATCCATATAAACATAAACAAGCTTCAGTGTCTGGAGTATCTATTTCCTGTTAACGCTTTGTAAATTAGCATACTCATTCATTAAGTGATTTTAAAGTGCTTTTCCTTTTATTTCTATGAACTCACCTACAAATTCATTGAATAAAAGAGAAATATTTCATAATTGTTGCATCATTTGACCATTACAAAATTTCTGACGGGTTGTCAGAGCAGGGGTTATTTTCTAAGAAGCAAATTAGGAATCAGAAAGAACTTAAAAGACTGCCCAGGACAAAAGAAAGAAACATATAAAAGTTCTATCATTGCATACTATGGTCAAATAATTTATTTTACAGTTTTATTGAGTCATCATTTCTTTTTAACTTCTAATATGTTCTGAGGCAATTTTGTAGATATATATTTTTTGAACTTTATGCAGAATCTATTCTCTTTTTCCTTTTGATAATTTCCATGATAGCTTTATGTAGCACAGTATTAAAAAACAAAAAGAAGAAAAAATGCAATGCTACCATAGTTGTATCAAGGACTGCAAATATGAAAATAGAGAAAAATTACATTACATCCTCAGGTATATGAATGCACCCCCTAGGAGAGATTCTGTTTTTTAGTTAAGTAAGAAAGATCTCTTTTCCACTCCACTAGTATTTTTGACCATTATATTCTGTGTGACCATAACATCTATTTCCCTAAAAAATCAAATAAATAAGCAAAACTCGAAGGAAAACACGTTCTTGTAAATCTACAAAAAAAACCAAAAATAGAATATTTCAAGGTGTTTAAAACACACGAAGGAAGGTGTTATACCTGTCTAATTAATTCAATTCTATGCTATACCTTTAGTTAGCATTTTCAAACAACTTCTAAGCTTATGTTTTGCACCTGCATGTAAATCACACTGTTATTCACCTGAACAGCTTCTTGTGGATGGATTACTATACTGAGAGGATTTATACACAAAATTACCTTTATGGCAGGAAGTGTTCTAACTGAAGTAAATAGTCTTGATTGGTTGGTATATAAAACCCACAAATGTACAGTTAGGAAGTCAGTACTGTAATTGTCCAAGAAACAGTACTTGGAAGTTGTAGAATGAAGTATTTTTATTGAATCTTTCTATACTAAGAAGAAGATAAGATTGCAATTTTTATTTGGTGAAAGGAAGAAATTCAACCCTTGTAATTTTCCATTTACTTGGAGATATTTGTTGCTAGAGTGCCATGAGAATTATACTCTAAATTGATTTGCATTACAGCAGCTGAACTTCACAGGCATCAGGAGTTGCACAAGTGCTTACTGTCTCTGTTTTGTATTTATACATTTAAAATTATTCTAAAGTTTCTGTTTCTCTAGGAAAAGTGAGAAAGATTGTACAAATGGAGTATTAGGCTGCAGCATTTATGCATATTACACACTGCAGTTGTTAAGAATAAGGGCTTCCATTCGAACTGCATGCATTCAAATCCTTGCTCAACAATGGAGTGGTATGCTCAATGACAACTTATTTGACCTCTATAGGACTCAATATCTTCACCTCTTATAACAGTAAAAATAAGTAAATGGGGCAATAAATGGAAAAAGTAAAATATTAAAAATGTGTGCTGCTCTATGCACCCCATGACAGGGCTCCAAAATACACAAAACAAACTCTAACAGCATTGAAAGACAAATTGACAGTTCCACAATAATAGTAGGAGACTTCAACACACCACTCTCGGCAAAGGACAGAACGTCTAGAAAGAAACTCAACAAAGATACAGAAGATTTAATGGCCACAATCAGCCAGCTTGACCTCATAGACATATATAGAACACTCCACCCAACAGCTGTAAAGTACACAATGCATGTGGAACGTTCTCTAGAATAGACTGCATCTCAGCCCACAAAGCAACCCACAACAAAATCCAAAACATATCTTCTCTGATCACAATGCCATCGTAGTAGAAATTGACAACTGGAAGAGCAAGGAGATAAAATCAATTATACGGAAACTGAATAACACCCTGCTTAAAAATCACTGGGTAATAGAAGAAATCAAAGATAGAATCCAAAAATTCCTAGTATCAAACAAGAATGAAAACATATCAAAACCTTTGGGACACAGCAAAGGAAGTGCTCAGAAGTCAATTTATAGCTAGAGATGTATTCAGCAAAAAAGAAGAAAAGGACAAAATCAAAAAATTAGCTCCACAACTCAAGCAAATAGAAAGAGAGAACAGCAAAAGAAGACCACAGCCACAAGAAAAGAGGAAATAATAAATATCAGAGCAGAAATAAATGAAATAGAGAACAAAAAACAATAGAAAGTATCAACAAACCCAAAAGTTAGTTCTTTGAAAGGATAAACAAAATCAACAAACCACTGGCCAAAATGACAAAAGAAAAACAGGAGAGGATGCAAGTAACCCAAATAAGAAATGAAATGAGGGACATTACAACAGACTCTATGGAAATAAGAAGGATCATAGCAAAATACTATGAAAAACTATACTCCAACAAATTTGAAAACCTAGAGGAAATGGATAAATTTCTAGAAACACACTACCTACCCAAATTAACACAAAATGATGTTGAAAATCCGAACAGACCCACAACAAGAGAGGAGATTAAAAAGGTAACAAAGAAAACTCCCAACAACAAAAAAAAAACCCTGGCCCAGATCACTTCACTGGAGAATTCTACCAAACAACCAGAGAAGAGCATACACCAGTACTACTCAAACTATTTCAGAACATAGACAATGAAGGAATACTTCCAAATTCATTCTATGAAGCCAGTATAACCCTGATACGAAAACCAGGCAAAGACACCACAAAAAAATAAAATTACACACTAAAGTCTCTCATGAATACAGACACAGAAATTCTCAACAAAATTCTAGCCAATACAGTTCAGCATCACGCTAAAAAATAATACACCATGACAAAGTGGGATTCATACCAGGTATGCAAGGATGGGTCAACATTAGAAAATCAATCGACACAATCCACTACATAAATAAAATAAAAGAAAAAAATCACATGATAATCTCAATCTATGCAGAAAAGGCATTCAACAAAATCCAGTATCCATTCACGATAAAAACTTTCAATAAAATAGGTGTAGAAGAGAAATTCCTTAACATAATAAGGGACATCTATACAAAACCAACAGCCAACATCATTCTTAATGGAGAGAGGGTGAAAACATTCCCCTTGATAACAAGAACAAGACAAGGATGTCCTTTATCTCCACTCCTATTTAACACTGTGCTGGAAGTCTTAGCTAGAGCAATAAGGCAAGAAAAAGAAATAAAGGGCATCCAAATTGGTAATGAAGAAGTAAAACTGTCCCTATTTGCAGATGATATGATGCTATACATAGGAAACCCAAAAGACTCCATGAGAAAACTACTGGAAGTAATAGAAAGATTCAGCAGAGTACTAGGATACAAGATAAACATACAAAAGTCAGCTGGATTCCTATACACCAATAAAGAGAATGACAAAAAGGAAATCAGGAAAATAATACCACTTAGAATGGCCCCAATAAAAAAAAAAATACTTAGAAATAAATCTAACCAGGTTTGAAAAGACCTATACAAAGAAATCTACAAAACATTACAACAAAAAAAACAAAAAGATCTACATAAATGGAAAAACATACCACACTCCTGACAGGTAGACTCAACATTGTGAAAATGTCAGTTCTACCCAAAGCAACCTACAAATACCATGCAATCCTGATCCAAATACCAACGACATTCTTTAAAGAGATGGAAAAACTAATCATCTTTATATGGAAAGGGAAGAGTCCCTGGATAAGTAAAGCACTGTTGAAGAAGAAAAAAGTAGAGGGACTCGCACTACCTGACCTCAGAACCTACCATACAGCTACGGTAGTCAGAGTAACCTGGTACTGGTACAACAACAGATACACTGACAAATGGAACAGAATTGAGAACCCAGATGTAAATCTATACACCTATGGTCACCTGATCTTTGACAAGGGCCCAAAATTCATCAAATGAGGAAGAGACAGTCTTTTAAACAAATGATGATGGCAAAACTGGATGCCATTATGCAAAAAAAAAAAAATGAAACAAGACCCATACCTCACACTATACACAAAAACTAATTAAAAATTAATCAAAGAGCTAAGTCTAAAACCAGAAACTTTCAAGATCATAGAAGAAAAAAATAGGATCAACACTACAGGCCCTAATACATGGCTTTAACAGTATATAAACCATAACTAACAACACACAAACTCCAGAAGATAAGCTAGATAACTGGGATCTTCTAAAAATTAAACACTTACTCTCATCAAAAGACTTCACCAAAAAAGTAAAAAGAGAACCTACAGACTTGGAAAAAATTTTTGGCTATGGCAAATCTGACGGTCTAATGACTAAAATCTATAGGAAAATCTAACACCTCAACAACAAAAAAGACAAATAATCCAACTAAAAAATGGGCTAATGAAATGAACAGACACTTCACCAAAGAAGACATTCAAGAGGCTAACAGACACATGAGGAAATGCTCTCTATCACTAGCCATTAGAGAAATGTAAATCAAAACTGCAATGAGATGCCTTCTCACCCCAGCATTACTGACACGAATCAAAAAACCAGAAAATAACAAATGCTAGAGAGGCCTTGGGAGATTGCAAAATGGTAAAATGATTTTGAAAAACGATATGTATGGCATTGCCTTAGAAAGCTAGAAATAGAAATACCTTATGATCCAGCAATTCCACTCCTAGGGATATATCCTAGAGAAATAAGAGCCATCACACAAATAGACATATGCACACCCATGTTTATGGCAGCATTGCTCACAATAGCAAAAGGAAGGAAACAACCTAGATGCCCATCAGCAGAAGAATGGGTAAACAAACTATGGTACATATGCACAATAGAGTACTATACAAAGATAAAGAACAATGATGACTCTGCGAAGCATCTCACAACATGAATGAATCTGGAGGGCATTATGCTGAGTGAAATAAGTCAATCACAAAAGGACAAATATTGTATGAGACCACTACTATAAAAAGTCTTGAAAAGGTTTATACATACACAAAAAACCAATCTTTGATGGTTACGAGGGAGGGGAGCGGTGGGGATGGAAAAACACTACATAAACAATAGATAAGTGGTAACGTTTGTGAAGGGTGGAACAGTGCACAATGCTGTGGAGGCCAGCATGACTTGTGTAGGGCATGGGCATGGGTGATCCATGGACACATTGAAACTCCCAGAGGGACTGAACTGCTGGGCTTGGGGCTGTGGGGACCATGGTCTAGAGGAACATCTAGCTCAACTGGCATAACATAGTTTATAAAGAAAATGTTCTACATTCTACTTTGGTGAGTAGCATCTGGGGTCTTAAAAGCTTGTGAGCGGCCATCTATGATACTCCACTGGTCTCACCCGGTCGGTAGCAAGGGAGAATGAAGAAAACCAAAGACACAAGGGAAAGATTAGTCCAAGGGACTAATGGACCGCAACTACCACAGCTTCCACCAGACTGAGTCCAACACAGCTAGATGGTGCCCGGCAACCAACTCTGACTGCTCTGACAGTAATCACAGTGGAGGGTCCCAGACAAAGCTGGTGAAAAATGTGGAACAAAATTCTAACTCACAAAAAAATGACTAGACTTACTGGCCTGACACAGACTGGAGAAACTCTGAGAGTATGGCCCCCAGACACCGTTTTAGCTCAATAATGAAGTTGCTCTTGAGGTTCACCCTTCAGCCAGGGATTGGACAGGCCCATAAAACAAAACAACAGTAAAGGGTCACACCAGCCCAGGGGCAAGGACTAGAAGGCAAGAGGAGGTAGGACAACTGGTAATAGGGAACCCAAGGTCAAGAAAGGAGAGAGTTGAGATATTGTGGGGTTTGTAACCAATGTCACAAAACAATATGTGTACTAACTGTTTGAGAAGGTAGTTTGTTCTCCAAACCTTCATCTAAAGTACAATTTAAAAAAAAAGTGTGTTACTATTAGTGATAGTTGTAGTAGTAGCATGTTAATATTATCTTATATTCACATAAATCTATTGCATTTAACATTGTAATAATTTTTTACTGATAATAATTACTTCTTTTTATAGATAAATTGGAATTCAGGGACATTTAGTAACCCCTCTTCCCTCATACCACTCACATGTATATTACTCACATGGAAGACACAAACCAAAAAACAAACCCTTTGCTGTTGAGTCCATTCCGACTCATAGCAACCCTATAGGATAGAGTAGAACTGTCCCTCAGCGTTTTCAAGGAGCATCTGGTGGATTTGAACTGCTGACATTTTGGTTAGTAGCCGAACTCTTAACCGCTATGTCACCAGGAATACAAAGTCTCTACCTCTATTATACACTATTTGGTATAATAATGAACATTTTACATTTCATTTCTTATCTGCTTTTCCAGAACAACATTTTTTATAGATCTTGCCATACCTTGGTTTTACCATTGTGAACATCAGTTATCATTCTCCAGTTCTACAATACGTTAGTGGATCTAAGCTTTTCACTTAACCCATATTGTGTACTGTATGTACAGGTTTCATGCAATGTATTAGAATATGTTCTATTTTAAATAAGAGTTTACAAAATTTTTTTTTTATAAAATTATAGTACCAAATTCATTTTAGTAACCAACAAAATGTATGTGGTTATTTGAACTTACTAGAATAATGGATATATGTGAGATATACCCAAATTTGAACAACCTAGAACATAGATTGTATGTGATACTAAATAAAAAGGACCATTCATACAATAAAACATGCATAATAACAAGAAAACATAAATAATAGCAATAATTATACAAATGTCTTCTCTATCAAATGCATTACTGTTTATCATAGGAAATGTCTTAATCTGGGTTCTCTAGAGAAGCAAAACCAGTGAAACTTGTATACCATATATATAAATAATATATATAGAGATATGTATCTCAAGAAACTGGTTCACGTGATTGTAGAGGCTTGCAAGTCCCAAGTACTTGAATCAGGAGTCAGGCATCAGGCTGGAGGCTTCTCCTAACTCACATAGCTGGAGAGGCTGATGAAACCAAGATCCACAGGTCAGGTGGCAGGCTACTGTCTCATAGCCGCAAAGGCTGATGAATTCAAGATCAGCAGGTAAGATGGCAGGCTGCTGGTCCAAGTCCCAAGAATTTGAGGTCAGATGCTGATGAGCCAAATGCAGGATCCAGTGCAGAGCAAAATCCAGCGAGCTTTGCCAGAAAGTCCACATATATTGGATGCAGGCCCTATCCCCAAGGAAACTCCCTTTCAACTGATTGGCTACTCATAGCAGATCTCATCACGGAAGTGATTACATCATTATATGACTACCAAACTACATCATAACTGCCAAACCACTGAGAATCCTGGCCCAGCTAGGTTGACATACAAACTTAACCATCATAGGAAGGAAGTTAATAGGCAATATGAAGAGAGAGACATATTATCAGTACAAAAATTATTTGAAACTATTAATTTAAAAAGAATTTTTCTAAAGACTATTCTTGCCTACTAAAATTTTGCTTATTAAAGAATGTGCTAATTTCCAATATTTTCCTGAATTAAATATGTATCATTAAGTTGTTATGTTTAATTTACTCATTCACTTACTCCACACATATTAACAACATGTTATATGTTGAGATGGAGTACCTTGGGGTGAAAATGGTTAACATGCTTGCTGCTAACCAAGATGGTCAGTTTGAGTGCATCCAGAGGCACCCTGGGAAAAAGGCCTGGCAAACTACTTCTAAAAAATCAGCTATTGAAAACCCTATGGACCATAGTTCTACTCTGACTCTGACACACATGGGGTCACCAGGAGTTGGAATGGACTCAAGGGTAACTAGTTTTTTATATGAAAGACACAATAAACACAACACCTTGGTAAAAGAAGCTTACAGTCTATTTGGGTTAAGCCTATGTTGATAAATATTTAAATATAGAACTGTTATGGCAGACAAAAATATGAAATGTTAATTAATAAAGAATAAAATTTGGGGGATCTTTGAAATGAAATATTAAATTAGACAAACAAAAATGGGGAGAAATTGGCAGGAAATTAAAAGCAGAATATAATGAATTCACTCAAAAGATAATGGAGGATATGCTTCCTGAAAGTGTAGTCCACAATTTCTAATGCCACAGAAGGAAAAAGAAGGATTATTGCTTTCTCCTATTTGTCAGGAGAGTGTAAACTTTAGACTCAGACTAACCTGAGTATCAACTATCAGTCTAATAGATGCTGGATGTATAAACCTGGGTCCAAATTTCATCATCAGTAAAATAAATGTATCACCTTATTGGGCTGCTCAGATAATTACATGAAATATTGTATAGTAACATGTCAGGAGAGTGTCTGGTAATTGAAACAATTAAGTAATTAGAATTCCCTGTTCAATAATTCCCCCCAAAGTTTGCCAAAGATGATAGAAGATAACATTACAAAGAAGTTATGACTTAGGTTCTGAAGATTTTGAGGAAAGATAAAATAATGTCAATGCAAACCGATATTTCCTTATTCATTTTTAGATCTGCAGTATATGAGAAAATAAAGTCTCTTTTGTATATTTTACCCTTATTAAATCTTTTAGTATTATTTTAAAGGAGGAGATAGACTTTAGAAAAATATACAGCTGAAAGATGGCATATGAAAAGATTAAGAGGTACAGCATATTAGGAGATCCCTAATTTTGGGCTACATCATAGAGAAATCAGAGAATGCTTGTCGAGATATGTGAAGAATGGGCAAGAATGGAACACGTGAAGAAGAGACTACAGAGTAATGCAGGTACAGAAAATGACATCATGATGGAAGAATGATGAGAAATACAAGGTCAGCATGATTGGAATGGAGAAAGCAATTGGCGTGGGCAAGGGGAGGATGCAGAGGAGAGTAGGAGAGAGAGAGAGAAAACTAGACACCTGCTTGACTCCAAATGATGTAGTTTACATTTGGCTTTGAAAGAATTACAGTCCTGTTCCATCCTCACAATTGTTGTTATGCTTGGGCCCATTGTTGCAACCACTGTGTCAATCAATCTCATTGAGGATCTTCCTCTTTTTTCAATGACCCTCATGCTTTACCAAGCATGATGTCCTTCTCCAAGGACTGATTCTTCCTAATAACATGTCCAAAGTATATGAGATGTAGTCTCACCATCCTTGCTTCTAAGGGGCATTCTGGCTGTACTTCTTCCAAGACATATTTGTTCATTCTTTTGGCAGTCCATGGTATATTCAATATTCTTCCCCAACATCACAATTCAAAGGTGTCAATTCTTCTTTGGTCTTCCTTGTTCATTGTCCACCTTTCACATGCATATGAGGTAATTGAAAATACTATGACTTGGGTCAGGTGCACCTTCAAGTTGACATCTTTGCTTTTCAAAACTTTAAGGTCTTTTGCAGCAGATTTGCCCAATGCAATGCATTTTTTCATTTCTTGATTGCTGTTTCCATGGGTGTTGATTGTGGATCCAGGTAAAATAAAATCCTTGACAACTTCAGTCTTCCCTCCATTTATCATGATGTTGCTTATTGGTCCAGTAGTGAGGATTTTTGTTTTCTTTATGTTGACTAGAAAATGATTTAATATATGTCAATATTTTATTTTTTTACAGAGTATGCTGTCTAGGTCAAATAAATAAGGAAACATTTTCCCCATTAACACCCAACTTATCACCATCACCCCTCATTGCAGTCTTTTACGTTGTCTGAGGAGAAAACATCTCACTTTCATGGAATGTGTAGAGACACGTTAGAAAATTCTGAGTAGTATGTTCCCTTAAAAAAAACCTTATCAAGCAGTTGTTGCCAAGTTGCTTCTGAGGATCTTCAGGAAAATGCCTCCACCATCAATCTTTCCAATCTAGAATACTTATGCATTGAGGAAAGGAGAAAGCTGTTGTATATATGAAGATGCTAATTTAGTAAAGAACCTCATGGTTATACTTTAGTCCCTCCCACCCCCAGTTGAAGTGAATGTTTCCAAGAAAAGAAAAGTGGTCGCCAACTGGCAAAGGAGAAAGGAGACATCGACAGAGATTCTGGTAAAATGTAAATAATATGTCTAGAGACTGCCAAGCTATGATAAACCACACACCAGAATATATAATATATGAGCTTCTGGAAATGACCTCAAAAATAAGGGAAATAATCCTTCAGTTTTCCTACCTCTGTCCCTTGATAGAGATTTCTACTAGAAAGGTGATTGGGCCAAGAACAGTGAACTGTTAAGTTACACGAGGAAACTTCAAGAAAACCATCACATCATGAATCTTTCTTGAGGTTATCCTCACAATACTTTAGCACAGTACAAGCTCAGAGATATACACAGAAAAATCAGTCTTATTTCTATTCACTGACTTGTACCACCTGGGAAAACTGATTACATTTATATCATCATATAACATAAAATGTACTAAGGAAATAAACACAGATTTGAATTTTTCATGTGAAGTTTAAACACATTTTTAATTTAATACATTTCAGTCTTTGATCCAGGAATAATCTAATCCTCTTACATGTGGAGCTTGGCAATATTTAATATGTAAGCACCTGGAAAATTATCTGTTTTCAAAGAATTAATTTCTAGGACCTCCAAATGAGAAGATCCTTTGAAGCGGAAAATAGAGAAAGACTTTGAGTGTGTGTGTGTTTGAAGAGGCTAGAAATTAATGTATGTGATCATGTGAAGACTACTTTATTCTCTAAGCAAGACTTTCTTGAACTAGAGATAGGCCTTTATTGGGAAAAATACTTTGAAAATCTCTACCTCTAGTACCTGACTGCCAGCTCAAATGAAGAAAGAAGCAACTTTGAATAACAGCAGAAAGAGGAATTTGAAGTTTTTGAGGAGCGAGCAAGCAGTTTGCTGTGGTTCTTCAAGGCAGAAGGTAATTAAGCTATTTGATGCTTAATACAATTTTGAAGTTTTTTCTGGGAGAACTTGATGTTGGCATATTTTGCTGAATCCAAGACTTTTACCCCCCACGTGTCTGTCAGTTTGTCGTACTTGGGGGCTTGCGTGTTGCTATGATGCTGGAAGCTATGCCACTGGTATTCAGATACCAGAAAGGTCACCCGTGGTGGACAGGTTTCAGCTGAGCTTCCAGACTAAGACAGACTAGGAAGAAGGACCCGGCAGTCTACTTCTGAAAAGAATTAGCCAGTGAAAACATTATGAATAGCAGCGGAACACTGTCTGATATAGTGTCGGAAGATGAACTCCCCCAGGTTGGAAGTCACTCAAGAGACGACGGGAGAAGAGCTACCTCCTCAAAGTAGAGTCGACCTTAATGACCTGGATGGAGTCAAGCTTTTGGGACCTCCATTTGCTGACGTGGCAAGACTCAAAATGAGAAGAAACAGCTGCTAACATCCATTCAAAGTATGAATCTAGGACTTCTTACATACTTTGGCAACAATGGGCTCAAGCATAACAACGATTGAGAGCATGACCCAGGATCCGGCAGTGTTTCGTTCTGTGGTGCATAGGGTCGCTATGAGTTGGAACTGACTTGACAGCACCTAACAACAACAACAACAAGACTTTTACAGAATCATATAGTAAAATCCACCTTGCTCATGAATGCTGACATGCTTCAGTCTCCCCTGGTGCACTGGAAAACATTCAGAATTCTACACACACAGGTATTTTGATTAAATAGAGAGGGAGCATATTTGACGAAAGAAAACAGAAATTGAGAAGACTGTTTTTCTTTTTTACATAAAAATTATATAATTGTCTCCGATTAATGTCTGGTGATGCTGTTGTGCAATTATTGTGTCCTATTGGGTGCTCCATAAGCCCAAACTAAATGCCTCTTTATAAAACTTCTGAAGTATAGTCGTGTAGCCTTCCCACATGAACAACAACAACAAATATTGTATTTTTTATAATGTCTTTAAGGAACAATCATAAGAATTTTATTTCAAATTTCTGAAATCAAATAATTTGGATAAAATTTATTTTGTATCTCAATTTAGTTTTTTGTTACAGATGAAGAACTAGTTCTTAAGAAAACCAATATCAACTCATTATATACATGAATAACTATTGTCACATGACATTGTTTATTATATAATGTCTATTACAGTGTTTATTTGCAAAATTTGGTTTACGTTACCAGTTGAAAACGATTGTATATTTGTCATAAGGCAAATGTAAAAAACATGCACATTATGATTTTTAATAGAATAACCTAATTATGTCTTATAATTACCTTGAAATAATCCCTTGCTTTAAAAACAATAGTGACATCAAAATCAAACTCAGAGTCCCATATTTAAGTGAAAGATTGACTTAGAGATGTGTAAACATTTTATTATCGCTGATACAGTTTCTATTTTCATTTTTATATATTTCCATTTCCAATAATGATCTGAAAAGAAATTGAGCTTTGTTAGTAAGTGCCTGCTTTTCACTAATTACAGTCTCTTTGCTGTCATTTCACATCTTTTCTTTTCGTCCAGAAGATGCTGCTGCTGCTGCATAGATGCGAATACTACTTTGGCTGCTGGCTTTTCTCTAGTCTCACTGCCACGTTCTTCGTTGACTAAAAAGTAGATGGATGCTTTTTTTTTAATGTGCTGATTTTGTTTTTCATTCCTGTGATTACTGCAGTCTTAGAAAACAAGGTATTATGAAAAGTGAAGGATGTTCTAAAAAAATCCATTTATGTTATCTGATCCAGGATAGGTGCATAAAAGAAGATTGGATTAAGATGGGATCAGACACTGAAGATTTAAGATAGGAAGGGTAAGAGGTGGTAACCGATGTGCATTTGCAAACAGTAGTAAAACCCTGAAGAAATCATTTTAACTGAAAGCCAGTGCTCGATGATAGAATCCACAGTAAATAGTCAGAATGTCATATTAGGAAGGAAGGAGGGAGGGAAAAAAGGAAGGAAGGAAGATTATATTAGGGATGAGTGAAATTAAATAAGAAAATTTCCTCTTTTTTTATTTATATTTATGAATATTAAGCCAAAAGGTAATACCATTTTTTCCCCAAATTTTACATTGCAATTTTTGGAGCTACTGTGTGTGTCACTGTTCATTTATATGTCATAGACTGTACTTTCCAATTATATAAATCATTACTAACAACAACAGCAGCAATAACCAAAAAAAAAACTGAGGAGGGATTCTGAAATAGTGTAGTTCTATTCTTATTCTGCCCAAATCTCCATTAGTAAGTAAGGATAATGTGATTCTGTTCATATTTAAATAGATGGTTAATATTTAATAAGATGCAATTAAATATTCTTATTTGGCATATTTTGGCATACATTCCAATAAATATTATTTCCATACACAAAAAATAAATTTGGTGTGTGTTTTTATACATAGAAGGATCCCTGGTGATGCATCGGTTAAGCGCTCAGCTGCTAACTGGAAGGTCAGTGGTTTGAACCCACTAGCCACTCCATGGGAGAAAGATGTGCCAGTCTTCTTCCATAATGATTACGGCCTTGGAAACCCTGTGGGGCAGTTCCACTCTGATTCATAGAGTGGATACAATGGCAACAGGTTTTGGTTTTATAATTTTCCAATGGGAGCAATTAATTGTACAGTACAGAACCTTTCCAGTATTGCCTGAGATAGAAAATTCAATATATTTTTGAGAAATTTCAATTTGATGTATCAGAATATCAAAAATACATCAAAGTACTGGCTACTATAATTACAGCACAAAAGGTTAAAAAGCTTAAGATTCAATTTTATGACTGTATCTTAAGGACAGACTCAACATAAGAATGCCCTTTTATATCATAGAACTAATACCATTACACCTCAACATAAATAAAGTAAAAATCCTCACAACTGGACCAATAAGCAACATCATGATAAATGGAGAAAAGATTGAAGTCAAGGATTTCATTTTACTTGGATCCACAGTCAACGCTCAGAAGCAGCAGTCAAGAAATCAAATGACGTTTTGCATTAGGCATATATGCTGCAAAAGACCTCTTTACAGTGTTAAAAAGCAAATATGTCAATTTGAGGACTAAAGTGTGCCTGACCCAAGTCATGATATTTTCATTGCCTCATATGCATTTGAAAGCTGGACAGTGAATGATGATGACCGAAGAAGAATTGATGCATTTGAATCATGGCATTGGAGAAGAGTACTGAATATAAGATGGACTACAAGAAGAACAAACAAATCTGTCTTAGATCAAGTACAGCCAGAATACTCCTTAAAAGTAAGAATGGTGAAACTTCATCTCATGTACTTTGAATATATTATCAGGAGGGACCAGTCCCTAGAGAAGGACATCATGCTTGATAAAGTAGAGAGCCAGAGAAAAAGAAGAAGACTCTCGATGAGATGGATTGACAAGGTAGCTACAACAATGGGCTCAAATATAGCAACGACTGCAAGAATGGTGCAGTTTCTTTCTGTTGTACATAGGGTTTCTATGAACTGACTCGAGGGCCCCTACCAACAACAACAAAAGCCATTGGATAGGGTAAGATCTGCAAGGTGAGGACATAGAAGTTACACTAGGGCTGAGCCGTGAGGAATTCTAAGAGATGAATTTTTAAAGGGGTAGGGGCCAGAAGGGATAACGACACAGAGCAATTAGTTAAAAAGGAAGAGACATAGGAGATATTTATAGAAAACAGAAAAAAAGAAGTGTGTTGTAAGAATGAGGTCTAATTGATTAACATGAGAACAGAAAATGAAATAGAAGAGTCATTTTTTCCTTGAAAGTGCAAATGTCATAGAATAATGGAAAAGGAGTATTGTGGAAATGTTTGATTATGTGAAGAAATAAACAAGTATTCCATATTTTTGAAGGGAAACATAAAAATAGTTCATTCAATGGGGAGTGGGTGAAGCTGGGATTGAATTTCAACCATTTGGGCTGGTCGGTTTTACTCTCTTCTATCAGAGGTGCAACTTGTGGGCTATCATGGATTTAACTGTGTCCCCCAAAAATATCTGTCAGCTTGGCTGGGTCATGATTCCCTGTACTGTATGATTGGGTACCATTTTGTAATCTGATGTGATGTCCTTATGTGTTATAAACTCTGTCACTATGCTGTAATAAGATGGATTAGCGGCAGTTATACTGATGAGGTCTACAAGATTAGATAGTGTCTTAAGCCAATCTCTTTTGAGATATAAAAGACAGAAGCGAGCAGAAACACATGGGAATCTCATACCACCAAGAAAGCAGTGCTGGGAGCAGAGTGCTCCTTTGGACCTGAGACTCCTGTGCAGAGAAGCTCTCACACAGAGAGAAGATTGATGCATCACAAGGACCTTCCTCCAGAGCCGACAGAGAGAGAGGGCCTTCTCCTGGAGCCAATGCCCTGACTTTGGACTTGTAGCCTACTGGACTGTGAGAGAATAAACTTCTCTTTGTTATAGCCATCTACTTGTGGCATTTCTGTTATAGCAGCACTAGATGACTAAGACATGGGCCATCACTAAATAATTCAGACATTTAAGCCATCTTAAATTGTGAGATGTTAGAATGTGCGTTTTTATAATTACCAATATTCAAAACCATTTGCATGTAGAAGAATAGGATCCTATAACAAGATATACTATTGATGAATGCAAGATATCCTTAAAATGGGAGAAAGCTTTGGATTCCAGGTTACAAGAAAAGAGACTGATTCTAGGCAAGAGACATAAAATTTCTCCTGGTGGAAAAGAATTTTAGAAAGGAATGGAAAGAGTATAGGTAGAATTTTAGATTGGATACTGGGAAGATGAGTTAAGTGTTTTCAAATGGATGATATTTTCCTAACAATGAATAAGGCAAGGTCATCAACTGTGCTTGGGGAATGGAAAGAGGAAAGTATGTGTGAGAACTGAGAAAAGAGATACAGTTATGAAATAATCATTTCAGAGTGTCATATGTCAAGTAATATAACCACTAGACAATTCTTAGTGCCCATTTGAGGTTTATAATCATGAATTTTAAATGAACTAATGTAAAAACATTATTGTTTTAAACATGTATGAATGGGAGTAGATGTCACAGCTACATTTAGATATTTCTTCTATATCATTTCCAATAATTTGTTAAAGCCACAATATGATCTTAGCTTCAACAAATATTTTATGATTCTACAGTTTTCTATGATGCTCTTGTGGCACAGTAGTTAAGAGCTGTGGCTGCTAACCAAAAGGTCAGCAGTTTGAATCCACCAACCGCCCCTTGGAAACTCTATGGGGTAGTTCTACTTTATTCTACAGGGTCGCTATGAGTCAGAACCGACTTGAGGGCACCTAACAACAGCAACATAGTCTTCTATGGATATATTTTCTACTTATGAGTTGAAAAGTGGTTATTTTCTTGTCTTATTAATTTTATACATTCATTATATTTTAAGATTACCATTCGTCAATAATATCAGTCATAAAATGATAATAATAATATTAACATCCAAGAAGTATATACTTATTATTGGCCAGGCATTATTCTGATTATTTTACATATATTAATTCAGTTAGCTCTCATTATAGTCTTATGAAGGCAGTACGACAATTATCCTATTTGACAGAACAATATACACAGGCGTTGTTGTTAGGTGCCATCAAGTCAGTTCTGACTCACAGAGAAATGCTGTCTGGTCCTGCGCCATCCTCATAATCGTTATTATGCTTAAGCCCTTTGTTGCAGCCACTCATTTAGAGTCTTCCTCTCCTTTTTCTCTTTTTCGATGACCCGCTACTTTACCAAGCTTGATGTCCTTCTCCAGGGACTGTCCCCCTGATAACATATCCAAAGTACTTGAGACAAAGTTTCGCCATCCTCGCTTCTACACAGGCATAAAGAGGTTAAATAACTTCCTCAAATCACACAGTAAATGCTGCAAGTACATAAGATGAAGTTTCTCCATTTTTGCTTTCAAGGAGCAATCTGGCTGTACATCTTCTAAAACAGACTTGTTCGTTCTTCTGGCGGTCCATGATATAGTCAATATTCTTTGCCAATATCATAATTCAAAGGCATCAATTCTTCTTTGGTCTTTCTTATTCATTGTCCAGGTTTTGCATGCCTATGAGGTGACTGAAAATATCATAGCTGGGTCAGGCACTCTTTAGTCCTTAAAGTGACATCTTTGCTATTCAACACTTCAAGGAGGTCTTTTGCTGCAGATTTGCCCAATGCAACACATTGTTTGATTTCTTGACTGCTGCTTCCATGGGCGCTGCTTGTAGATCCAGTAAAATAAAATCCTTGACAACTTCAATCTTTTCTCCGTTTATCATGGTATTACTTACAGGTCCAGTTGTGAGGATTTTTGTTTTATGTTGAAGTGTAATCCATACTGAAGGCTGTTGTCTTTGATCTTCATCAGTAAGTGCTTGAAATTCTCTTCACTTTCAGCCAGCAATGTTGTATCATCAGCATATTGCAGGTTGTTAATGAGTCTTGCACCAACCCTGATGTGACTTTCTTCTTCATATATTCTAACTTCTATGATTATTTGCTCAGTATGCAGTTTGAGTAAGTATGCTAAAGGATACATCTGTGATGCATACTATTACTGATATTAAACCACACAGTATCCCCTTATTCTGTTAGTACAACTGCCTCTTGGTCCATGTACAGGTTCTGCATGAGCACAATTAAGTTTTCTGGAATTCATTGTTCACATTCATAGCCATAATTTGTTATGATCCACACAGTTGAATGCCTTTGCACATTCAATAAAACATAGGTAAACATCTTTCTGGTATTCTCTGCTTTCAGCCAGGAGCCATCTGACATCAGCAATGATAGCCCTCATTCCATGTCCTCTTCTGTATCTGGCTTGAATTTCTGTCAATGTACTACTACAATGTACTACTACAACACCTTTTGAATTATATTCAGCAAAATTTTACTTGCTGTCTCTTTCATTTTGAGAACTACCGATTTTCCTGTATTCATACTTCTTACATTCCATATTCCGATTATTAATGGATGTTTGCAGCCGTTTCTTCTCATTGTGAGTCTTGCCACATCAGCAAATGAAGGTCTTGAAAGTTTCACTCCATTCATATCATTAAGGTCGACTCTACTTTGAAGAGGCAGCTCTTCCCCAGTCTTATATTGAGTACCTTCCAACCTGACCGGGCCATCTTCTGGTACTATATCAGACAACATTCTGCTGCTATTCATAACGTTTTCACTGGCCAGTTGTTTCAGAGGTAGACTGCCAGGTCCTTCTTCCTAGTCTGTCTTAGTCTGGAAGCTCCACTGAAACTTGTCTACCATGAGTGACTGTCTTAGTTAACTAATGCTGCTATAACAGAAATTCCACAAGCAGATGGCTTTAACAAAGAGCCATTTATTTCCTCACAGTAAAGTAGGCTAGAAGTCCAATTTCAGGGTGTCAGCTCCAGGCGAAGGCTTTCTCTCTCTGTCAGCTCTGCAGGAAGGTCCTTCTCATCAATCTTCCCCTGCACTAAGAATTCTCTGCATAGGAACCATGAGTCCAAAGGACGCAGTCTGCTCCTGGCACTGCTTTCTCTCTTTTACATCCCGAAAGAAATTTGCTCAAGATACAGTCCAATCCCGTACATTGAGTCCTGCCTCATCAACACAACTTCCGCTTATCCCTCCTCATTAACGTCATAGAGGCAGGATTTACAACGCATAGGAAAATCAAATCAGATGACAAAACAGTGGACAATCACACAATACTGGGAAACATGGCCTAGCCAAATTGATACACGTATTTTGGGGGGACACAATTCAATCCATGACATTGACCATGCTGGTATTTGAAATACCAGTGGCTCACAGCAACACACAAGCCACCAGGTATGACAAACTGACAGACAGGTAGTGAAATAATAAATTAGTTCCAATTAATTTACTATTTATTTAAAATACATAAGCTCATTTTATTTGTTGATACAGTTGTTTCAATCATTCTTGAATAAAAGAATGTTATATAACTATATATTTTAAAGACCTACATATTTCATATTTAATAAACTGCAATATTAAATTAGTGTAACTTGAGCATTAAATTATGTTGTTAAAAATGACAGGGCTTAAATACATGCAGGATTTTTAGATGTTTAAAATATATATGGCAATTGAGCTAAATTTGTCTAATTTACTATTAAGTTTTACAGTGAAATGACAGGATTTAGTATCACCAATATTAAGCTAAATATTAGGGTTGAGGATGAACTTATAATTGTATCTTAAGCTTTACTAGTGGCATATAAGGTCAAATATTAATTCATTTAAAGCACAAAACAAAATTATTACGATTTATATAGTATCAGGTTTAAACTACTTAAATAAATAAGATGTTACATCATGATTTCAAGAAAGATAGTTAATTTAGAATTTGATTATATTGAACAAGGTGAATAATTTACATATATTTTGAAGGAAACAAAGCAGAAACAATCTTAAAAAGCCCATACAAATGAAAAATATACATTTGGTGGTGCTAAAATTTGTATATAATAGGTTTTTAAAAAAGTTCCTCAACACTATTTGAAATTAAGTGTTTTTTTTTTTTGTTTTTTTTGTTTTTTTTTGTATTCATTACTATGGAAAATATTTTTAAACCATAATTTGTTTTATTTTTTTATTTCTATTTTTTATTATACTTCAGATGAAGGCTTACAGAACAAATAGTTTCTCATCAAACAATAGTACACGTTGTTTTATGACATTGGTTAACAACCCCACAACATGTCAACCCTCTAACTTCTCAACATTTTTTTTGGTGAAAATACACATAGCCAAAGATACACCATTTCAAAAATTTCTACATGCACAGTTCAGTGACATTGACTACGTTCTTCC
>NW_004444060.1:1072369-1073579 GCF_000243295.1 Trichechus manatus latirostris | reverse complement strand
TGGACTCAGTCTGGTGGAGGCCGTGGTAGCTGTGGTCCATTAGTCCTTTGGACTAATCTTTTCCTTGTATCTTGTTCTCTTCATTCTCCCTTGCTCCTGAAGGGTTGAGACAAGTGGAGTATATTTGATGGCTGTTCACAGGGTTTTAAGACCCCAGACAGTGTAGAACACTGTCTTTATAAACTGTGTTATGCCAATTGAGCTAGATGTTCCCTGAGACCATGGTCCCCAGAGCCCCCCGCCCAGCAATTCAGTCCCTCAGGGATTTTGGAAGTGTCTATGGAGCTTCCATTACCTTTGCTTGTACAAGTTGTGCTGGCTTCCCCAGTATGTGTACTGTCTTACCCTTCACCAAAGTTTCACCACTTATCTATTTAGTTCCCCCGCTTCCTCCCATCTCTCATAACCAACAAAATTTTTTGTGTGTGTGTGTAAAGTTTTACATGAGTTATACAGTAGAGGTCTCATACAATATTTGCCCTTTTGTGATTGACTTATTTCACTCAGCATAATGTCCTCCGGTTTTGTTCCTCTTACTCTCCTGTGCTGAGTTCCTTTTATTTGTGGATGTTTTTTCATTTCTTTTGTTTTTGTAGGTTTTGTTTTCACTGACACTTTATGTTTTTCTTCTTTATTTTGATGAGTAGGTTTGTTAAGTTTCTTTGTGGTTACATTGAAATTTACCCTTATCTTCCTAGATTTGAAGCAGTCTATTATTACTTGGTATTGCTTCACTTCCTCTCCATTGGAAAGTTCAATATCTACACTGTTTATTCCCTCTTTTATTGTTCTGATGCTGTTGTCATTTTCAGATTAATCTCTCTGTTTCCCTTTTCTATTTCTTTTGGTTGTGCATAACCCTTATGAGTTCATTTCCTAGGTTGGTATCTGGCTAGTACAATCCTGTGTCCTATATTCAGCCTGTGGTCTGATATTGTTTGTTCTTAGATCGAAGGACTTCCTTTAATAAGTCTCGTGAGTTTGGTTTGGTTTTTAAATAGTCCCTTAATTTCTGTTTATCTGGAAATGACCTAATTTTACCATCATATTTGAATGAGAGTTTTGTAGGATATATTATTCTTGGCTGGTAATTTTTGTCTTTCAAGGTTTTATATATGTCATCCCATTGTCTTCTTACCTGCATGGTTTCTGCTGAGTAATCTGAGGTTATTCTTATTGTTTCTCCTCTGTATGTGACTTTCTGTTTTTC
>NW_004444060.1:1016730-1072025 GCF_000243295.1 Trichechus manatus latirostris | reverse complement strand
CTAATTGTTGTTTTTGTATAATTTCTAGTTGTGCATTTATTTTGGCATTTTGTTCCTGTATTATTTTCCTGAATTCTTCCATTTTTTTGTCTGTATTTTCCATGAATATTTCTATTTTTCCTCATTTTTGTCTGTTTTTTGCTTCAACTCTTGGATAATTCTGAGTATTAGAGATTTGAATTCCTAGCAGGTAGTTCTAGTGCCTTTTTTTCTACTGGAAAGTCATCTGGTCTTTTATCTTGGACACCTACTGGAACCATCCTGTCCTGTTTTTGTAAATGTTTTGATAATGTCTGCTGTCTTTGAGGCATTCAGTAGTTATTTTTCTTGTTTATAGATTGTAGATTTGTTTGTTTCAGGCTTTTTTAAAAAAAATTTGGGTATGTCTGAGCAGGTGGGCTGTGTGTTCTTTGTTGTTTGCTCATCTGTGAGCATGATACTTTTTGTCTCATTTTCCAATTGGCAGGGGCAGTAGCTCAGATATGGTACAGCAGGGCAGGTCTAGCTGAAGAGGAGTTGCTGGAATGGGTTGTTTGTGGCACTTACTACAGCCACCAGGGTTGGTCGGTAATCAGTGCAGGGCAGGTTCTGCTAGGCCATGTCTGTGCTGCTTGGTGGTGTGATGTTAAGTGTGCGGTGCAGGTAGGCAGGATGGAGGGGGGAGATTCTGATGTGTGGAGCTAAGATGGGTATGGGAGAGAGGAGAGAGGAACAGGAGCCAAAAACATACTAACAAAAAAGAGTGCTAGGGGAGCTTGACTTTGGAGTGGAGAGATAACAGACTACGAAATGGAGAAGAACAAAAAGGGGAAGAAGAAGAAAAAAAGAAAGGAATATATAAATAAAAATTAAAAAGAAAAAAGAAAAGGGCAGCTCCCAGGGATCCAACCAGTGCGGTTACAAGGTCTGGGGAAGTTGTTCCCAGGTGTTGAAGTACAACCTGGCTAGGAGGTGTATAGGTATTCAGTACCAGGTATCCAGGGGACAGGAAGAGAAGGAAGGTATAGAGAGATGAGAAACTGAGTAATGAAGAAAAACAAAAAGGGAAAATGAGGGAAAAGAAAACGAAACAAATTAAAAAGAAAAGAACAATAAAACCCTCCCAAAAAACAGAAAAAAGAAAAACACAAAAAAAAGAAATGTCCTCAGGGATACCTCTGCCCATCTGCGCATGCTGAGGGGCTAGGCACCAAGCTGCGCAGCACCACCGGGCCAGAACGGGCTCCCAACTCAAGAAAAGAAAAAGAAAAAAAACAAACAATTGAAAACAAACAAACAAAAAAGAATGTCCAGGATCCCACTAGAGTGGCAGCACAGACCGGGAAGCAGTTCCATGCTGGAATGGAGCTCCACAGCCCCTCAGGAAGGAGTAAAGATGGTGCACGGAGCCAGGTATTTGAGCAAAAGGAGGTTGAGCTTGTAAGAGGCAAGGAAGAAATCAAAAGAAGCAGAAAAAAGCAGCCAACAAATGGTACTCAAGGAGTTGGCCAATGCAGGCGGATGGAATCCAAGCAGCTGGTGCTTCCCGGCCAAGAGATTGTGGCCACGGAAAACAGAGCAGGCCGAACGGGGGTGAAGAAGGGTGGGAGGTGGGAAAGTGTATATCGCTGTTTACCGGTTGTTCTGTCTCCTGCTGGAAGCTCCGTGAAGCTGCTTTCTCATGCACCCTATTTGCTGGTCTCTAATAGGAGTCTAAGATGGCAGATCCGTGCTGCGTTAGCTAATAGGGGACCTCTGCATGTATCTCTCCTTGCTATCTGTTCTCTGTAAGTTTCTTATTCCATTTGGTGCTTGGCTGAGTTCTTTATCTCCTCATTTGATGTTTAGGATTTCAGGATTGCTGTTTTCTCTGTTTGGCTTAGTTTTTCAGATCTTTGCTGTGGAGGGACGGCGTGCTGCTTCTGCCTAGAGTGCCATGTTGCTGGAAGTCTCCTAGGAAATATTTTTAATAGAAGAATTTAAAATTAAATATAAACTTTATAATCATGCAATGTGCCTATGAGAAAATTGCTGTACCTGCCTGAAGTTCAAATTTCTGTGCTTTAAGATTCTTTTGAGCCATAAATTTTTAATAGATTATCTAATCTTAATGCTAACAACATTACAAACATAAGACAAAGTAAAAGAAAAATTCAGCAATCCAAACTATGGCACAATTTAGTGTCACTATGCTTTATAAAAGAAAGATTATTTTAGAGCCTGGGCATAAAAAGTACACTATCTTAGAAAAATGACATATTGGCAACATTTCATCAGGATTTGGAATATAAATTTAACAGTAACAAAATATAAGTCAAATTTATTTTGACATATTTTAACTATTGTATGTGTGTCATTGATACACTTTTGTCAATTGAGTATCTATATACTACAGTACAGCAGAATTAAATTTCATATCTTTTTAAACCTCATTCAGTGTAGAAAGTCTGGTTTCATACAGAGTTGTTGGAAAAAAATAGATGTAGCATTTGATACCATGTCAAAATGTAATTTTTTGGGTGAAGCAAAAATTGCTGAGAGCTATTTTCTAAGATATTTTCCAATACAGGCCCTTGTCATTTATTCATCAGATCTAAAAACTAATTGGTGTTGACTGGCCAGGAGTGTGACAAAATGGTGCAAGATATTCTACAGTGGACTCCCAGCTGATTTATACATTTTAGCATCCTCTCAAGAAATGTTGAACAGCATTGTATGTATTTAACCTTAAGGAGGCCGCCTCAGATCAAAAAAAACAAATGACATGTCCTTAGACCAGTAAAAACCATGTGAAAGCATCGGCATGGACTTGTGTTTAGAAAATATTGCCAGAGATAATAAAATCAGTAGATTGTTTTAGAAAAATGGCCTCCATTTCCTCCCCCTTCCCTTGTTTGCTGCTTCTACACATTGCCCTAAGGATTAGATGCAAATTTTGCATGAGGGCTAGCTTAATGTAGTAACATTTTAATACTTCTAGATGTTTCCCCTAGGAATCATCAATATTACATATTTCCATTAAGACTGAAATGTTATGCAGAGAAGTATACCAGTTCTAGTTTCTGTCATCAACTCATATAAACCATACAACTGACTAATCATGCATACATTGTTTCTATGTTTATTTTGGTTAGTCTAAGATTAGATCATTGAAGTTAGCCAAAGTCATTATTCTGTGAATTGTATTTTTTACTTCATTCTATATTTATGAATTACCAACTCAAAGCCAGGCACTCATCTAGGCACTGGATATACAGCATTGAAAATAATGGGTAAACATTTCTGTTCTTATGGAGGTTTCAGTCCACTGATGAACTTCTAATCTTGTGGACACCATTACTGTGCAAAGATAATTATGTATGTATGTACGTGTTTATGCATTTAAGAATGGATTCTACTTTCCTACCTAATACTAGGATCATAGGATTCCTCTCAATTTTAGGAGTTTTTCTTAAAATATTAGCAAAAGAATGCATGAAAAGAAAACTTTCAAGTTATATTCTCAAAATAGAAATGCAGATTGAATTTTTGACCAGGTTTTACAACTTGTCATTTGGAATTTCTTAGGTAACAGAAATAGAATGCTTTATGTATAGGTGAGGATAAGCTGATTTGAAAGTACTGGGGAAATTTTCAGAAATGTGTGCAGACTGTTTCTGTCAAAAGTGCTTGGTGTCTGTGTAGAGCCCTAGCTAATTCTGCAGCAGTGTTTAACTGTCAATTGTACAGGTAGTTCAGTCATTGACTAGTACGGAGGAGTTGGATGACCTTTGAAAATGCCAAATTATGATCAAGGCCTGATGTAAAAGTCTGTAAGAGGCTGCAAATCCCTGTATAGGATGCAGCTGTTCTTGTAGCTATCATTCTTTTATTATAATGCCAAATTGGTATCAATATTTAGATGACACATATGAATGATAACTATTGTTTCTCACTAAAATAACATTCTGAGTTAAAAAAAAAAAACCTGTAGGATTGTCAGAAAATCTAAATACGTAAATAAATAAAATTATAAATGTAAAGGATATGTTTTCAGCAAATTTTCTTTGTGTCTTTTACACAACAGACCCCAGAAAATAAAAATTAAAATTGTGTGGTGAATTTTGTTAAGACTTGTAAGTCATAGCATAGCATAAAAGAGATTAAGAGATGTTTTCCTCCATAGAAGTGTTAGATCACTGTACGTGTACAAACACTATCACTGTGGGAATATAAAGAATTATAATTGCAATGGTAAAATCACCACTGATATTATTCTAAGACTGTATGTACTTTTGGGAGCTCATCTGGATATAAATTGCATCCAGAATATGATTAAATACCTCTAGGAGTAGAGTAAATTAATAGGACATATTCATTAAAATATAACATAAAAATAATTCATATTTGTTTATTTATATTTAATACTTAGAGTATTTAAATAATACCCTTGGATGAAATCTGACAGTCATAAAATATCAGGCAAGGAGAAAACTATATTGTTTTGCTCTCCTAAATATTCTGTTTATTGATTTTGTCTTTGAGTACAAGATCATCGTCTTAGTCATCTAGTGCTTCTTTAACAGATATACCACAAGTGGATGGCTTTAACAAAGAGAAGTTTATTCTCTCACAGTCCAGTAGGCTACAAGTTCAAATTCAGGGCATCAGCTCAAGGAGAAGGCTACCTTTCTCTGTCGACTCTGGAGTAACGTCCTTTTGATGCAGCAGTCTCCCCTTGGTCTGGGAGCTTCTCTGCACAAGAACCTCAGGTCCGAAGGACGCGCTCTGCTCCCGGCACTGCTTTCTTGGTGGTATGAGGTTCCCATGTGTTTCTGTTCATTTCTCTCTTTTATATCTCAGAAGAGATTGGCTTAAGACACTATCCAAACTTGTATACTTCATCAGTATAACTGCTGCTCATCCATCTTATTAGATCAGAGTTTACAACACATAAAGAAATCACATTAGATTATGAAATGGTACACAATTATACAATACCGGGAATCATGACCCAGTCACGTTGACAGATATTTTGGGGGGACACAATTCTATCCATGACAATCATATTCTGGGTATTATAAGAAACAGTCACATGAATTTTACTATGAGACATATTTTAGAGATCTTGTTTATGGCTATCACTATCTTCTGTATCTTTTTTACCAAATGCTGTGAGATAAATTATATTCCCAGCTCCCATTGCCATTGGAAGATGTGATTCTCCAGGCTTGCTTTTATTCTCTAGATATTGTGAATCTTGTAATTGATTCCGATTTCCTTTTTCTCTTGTCTGCCAGAATCTTAAGACCGATTTTGTAGATCAAATCTAGCAATTATACATAACCTAATAACATATATTTTCATGTACTAACTTTCCTCTGTGGCACAAAGGTTAAAGCAATCGATTGCTAACCTAAACGTCGGCAGTTCAAAACCACTAGTGGCTCCTCGGCAGAAAGATGTGGCAGTCTGCTTCTGTAGAGAGTTACAGCCTTGGAAACCCTATGGAAACTCGATGGCGATGGGTTAACTTACTTTAGCTTTTATTTTAATATCTAATTTTGTCTTTTAAATAAATACTTTATTTTAATTATTTTGCAAGCACCATAACTAATTTATGAATTAAGGTCAGTACACATCAACCTCTAGCTATATATCCAAAAGAAATTAAACATATATGTACACCAGTGTTCACTGCAGCACTATTAACCCTGGCCAAACAATGGAAACAACCTGAATCTCCATCAAAAAATGAATGAATAAACAAAATATGGTAAAAACAATGGAATATTAATCAGTAATAAAGAAAAATGTAGTCCTGACAAATGGATGAATCTTGAAAACATTATGTTGAGTGCAATAAGTCAGTAACAAAACGACAAATATCGTATGATCATAATTAAATAAAAATACAGATTTGACAAATATAATGAGATCAAATTAATTAGCAGTTTGAGGGAGGGTGGGCAGAGGGAGTCATTGCTTAGGAGCACTAAGGCTTTTATTAAGGGTGATGGAAAATTTGGAAACATAAAGTGGTGGTGGTGAGTGTATAACAGGATTTAAATGTTTGTTGTTGTTAGGTGCCCTTGAGTCGGTTCCAACTCATTACAACCCTATGTACAACAGAACGAAACACTGCCCAGTTCCACTACACTATCACAATCATTGCTATGTTTGAGCCCATTGTTGCAGCCATTGTGTCAATCCATCTCACTGAAGCACTTACCGATGAAAATCAAAGACTACAGCCTTCAGTATGGATTACACCTAAACATAAAGAAGACAAAAATCCTCGCAACTGGACCAATAAGCAATATCATGATAAATGAAGAAAATATTGAAGTTGTCAAGGATTTTGTTTTACTTGGATCCATAATCAACACCCATGGAAGCAGTAGTCAGGAAATCAAAGGACATCTTGCAGTGGACAAATCTGCTGCAAAAGACCTCCTTAAACTATTAAAAAGCAAAGACACGACTTTGAGGACTAAGATTTGCCTGACCCAAGCCATGATTATTTTCAATCGCCTCCTACGCATGCAAAAGCTGAACGAAGAATAAGGTTGTTGTTGTTAGGTTCCAACTCATAACAACCTACTTAGAACAGAAGGAAACACTGCCCAGTCCTGCACCATCTTCACAATCATTGCTATGTTCGAGCCCATTGCTGCAGCCACTGGGTCAATCTATCTCATTAAGGGTATTCCTCTCTTGGAATGGCCCTCTGCTTTACCAGACGTGATGTCCTTCTCGGAGGACCAGTCCCTCCTGAAAACATGTCCAAATATGTAAGACAAAGTCTCACCATCCTCACTTCCAAGTAGCATTCTGACTGTACTTCTTCCAAAACAGATTTGTTCATTCTTCTGACAGTCCATTGTATATTCAGTATTCTTCACCGACGCTATAATTCGCATAACGACTGTAAGATTGGTGCAGGACCAGGCAGTGTATCCTGGTCACACTGGACTAAAACCTGAAAACCCACTGCTACTGAGTTGATTCAGACTCAGCAACCCTTCAGCAACACTACAGGACAGAGTAGAACTGCCCTACAGGATTTACAAGGCTGTAAATCTTTACACAAGCAGACTGCCACATCTTTCTCACATGGATCGGCTGTTGGGTTCTAACCACCAAAGTTTTGGTTAGCAGCCAAAAGCTTTAACCACTGCACCACCAGTGCTCCTTTTACTGGATTAACACTAAATCCAATGACTGACGTCCTTATAAGAAGAGTGGACACAAACGGACACAGGACAGAAAGCCATGTGAAGACGGAAACAGAAATTTCAGTGGTGCAGTTACAAGACAAAGAATGCCAAGGATTGCCAGAAGTCATCAGAAAATAGAAAGAGACAGGAAAGATTGCTTTTCCTAAGGGCTTCAGAGGGAGCATGGTCCACCTGACACCTTGCTTTCAGACTACTAGCCTCCAGAACTGTAAGAGAATAAACTTCTGATAAGCCACTAAGTTTGTAGTAATTTGTTATGGCAACCCCAAGAAATTAATGCTACATTGTTAATGTTCGATAAATACTGCTTCTCTTAAAAAAAATACTGTCACACTGTGCTTAATTTCCTCAAAAAAATTAGACAGAACAATGGTCAAGAAATCAAATGATGTATTGCACTGGGCAAATCTGCTGCAAAAGACCTTTTTAACTATTAAAAAGCAAAGATGTCAGTTTGAGGACTAAGGTGTGCCTGACAGAAGCCATGGTATTTTCAATAGCCTCATATGCATGCGAAAGTTGGGCAATGAATAAGAAAGACTGAAGAAGAATTGATGCAGTTGAATTATGATGTTGGCAAAGAGAATTGAATATACCATGGGCTACCAGAAGAATGAACAAATCTGTCTTGGAAGAAGTACAGCTAGAATGCTCCTTAGAAGGGAAGATGGGGAGACTTCCTCTTATGTGCTTTGGACATGTTATCAGGAGGGATCAGTCCCTAGAAATAGACATTATGCTTGGTAAAGTAGAAGGTCAGCGAAAAAGTGGAAGACCCTCAACGAGATAGGTTGACACAGTGGCTGCAACAATGGGCTCAAACATAGTAATGATTGTGAGGATGATGCAGGACAGGGCAGTATTTCCTTCTGTTGTACTTAAGGTTGCCATGATTTGGAACTGACTGGACGGCACCTAACAAACAAACAAACAAAGACAACACCCAGCTTGCTGTATTAATGTCAGGAAATTTCTGTAAAGTACTTTGGAAAATGGAGGAGAAAATAGATTAGAAAGTCTATTAGATTGTTTCAGAAAATAAATTTTAAATACTCCCTTCAAATTACCCTCAATAGATGTTGTTAGGAAAATATCTTTTGAAGAGTAGATTTTATGCGAGCATATATCCATCGACAATGAAGTCACTTTGCTAGTTATAGGAAAACATTATGCATTTTAATCAGTATTCTAGGATGTCTGTGTACTATTTTGTGCATGAGTCCCTTAATAAATATTACCTGATATTTTTGTTTAATATCACTGAGGACAATTACTTCAGTACAGAACATTTTCCTTTAAACTGATATATTTTTTAGATTACTATTAGCATGAGAAAGATTTTTGAGGGAAAACAATTTAAAACAAATAAAAACATTCCAAACTATGCAAACTATCCATAATTTAATGTGGAGAAAGTAATCTATTTTCTTCTCAATTTCTGATCTCTAGCAGGATTAAAAAAAAATCCATCTGAATTATGGAAGGTAGTTCACATATATAGCTGTCCTCTTGGCCTCAGACAGCCCTGACATAAAACTCATCCTCTTCAATGGCTTCCTGAAAGCATCTCATAACACCAGCATAATATGTTGTCTGTAATTTTATTTAGGATGTGTGAGGTTACAAGAAGGGTCACATTGTTCAGTACCCTGAATACAGCATCTCACTTCAAAATTCCTCATTTTATTTATTTCTTCGGTAAGATTTTTTTTTTCTTGGCTGTTTTCCCCATATAGTAGCCAACTCTCTGGTTTCTCTCTCTTTCCTCCTGGAAACTTCCACCTGATTCCTTAAGTGCTGTTTGATCTCCTTTTGATTGAGTAGAATAATCTGGCCTCTCTTTTTCTGTTTTCTCCATGAATGGATATTGCATCGTACAAAAGACACGAACAAAACAAAACAAAAAGCCAAAACAAACCTTTCCATATATTAGGAGCTACCTCACTTAGAAGTCTCCCTCTGTCTCACTCTTTTTCTTTTTCTCTCTTCACTCTTCTTCCCAGGAGGAAGCGATGTTTCAAGAATTCACCACCACTATTTAAACTTCACATTTTGACATCCTTTAAAAGTTAAGAAAATTGTTTGTAACTCTTTTGCACCTCAAAATAAAATATTTTAAAAAGGAAAAAAGGTTTATAATTCCTCACTAACTACCTCTCCAAAACGATAATCTGTTATGTCTATTATCACTCTCTGTGTTCTCTCCTCCCACATATTTCTACATGTCTGAGAAACTGACAGTTTTTTTGTCAAGTATACTAAAGTAAAAAGGGAAGATATGTGTCCAACTTTTGTCATGATATATATATATATATGTCTTTTCTCACTACCTTAAAAATAATTAGAAATAATAGATTTGACATGTATCCATAGAAAATCTGTTCCAATGGGAGATGCACTAAGAAATTGCGAATATAAAGATAAATGAACCCCTCAGTGGGTTCCCAAATTGTGAGACAACAGACACATATGTAACTAAGTATCATTGTTGTTGTGGTTAGGTGCCGAAGAATTGGTTCCGACTCATAGCGACCCTACGTTCAACAGAAAGAAACACTGCCAGCTCCTGCACCATCCTCACAATCTTTGCTGTGCTTGAGCCCATTGTTTCAGACACTACGTCAATCCATCTCATTGAGGGTCTTCCTATTTTTCCCTGACCCTCCCGTTTACCAAGCATGATGTCCTTCTCCAGGGACTGGTCCCTGCTGATAACATGTCCAAAGACTATGGGACAAAGTGTCACCATCCTTCTTAGGAGCATTCTGGCTGTACTTCTTTCAAGACAAATTTGTTGAAGTTGTTGAAAGTCAACAAATTCTACTTGGTACAGTGACTCTGTCTGTGTATTCCTTCCATGTTCTTTTGATGCTTTCTGAGTTGTTCAATCATTCAGTAAACTAAGTATCATAGAAATGTTCAATGCTGTATTTAAATGCAGCGTCTTATTTTACATTCAGATAACAGCCATCAAGAAGACTCTGAAGTCAAAGGTTGTGTTTTAGAACATTGCTCCACTACTCAGTGTGTGATAGAGTAGTTTACTTAACATCTTTATGCCTCAGTTTGCGTATGTATAAAACTTTGTCCTAGTAACACTCACTTCATAGGGAGATTGTGATGATTAAATGATACAATTCCTGCAAAACACTTTGATCTCTGCTTAGTATATAAAACCAACCAAACTCATTGTTGTGGAGTCGATTCCAACTCAAAGTGACCCTATAGTACAGAGTAGAACTGCCCTATAAGGTTTCCTAGGCTGTAATCTTTATATAAGCAGCCTGACATATCTTTCTCCCATGGAGGGGTTGGTGGGTTCCAATCGCGAACGCTTAACCACTGAACCACCAGGGCTCCTTTTCTGGCATATAGTAAGTACAAAAATAAATGTGTTGTCTTGTGGCTACTGTTATTGCCTCATGATGATCATGAAGATGAATGAAGGAAATTTTAACTCTTTTCCTTTCTCCTGAAACTTTTCGTATTTTTGTTCTTGTCTTTGTTCTCAGTTAATGATCTTTCTTCTTATTTTATGAGAAAAACAGAAAAAGAAGATACAAGTACTTTTAAGCTCTCAAAAAACTACTACTCCTGCTCCTAGTTTTACTACTACTAACAGTAATAGCAATACAACAGTAAATGAACACACCTTGAACTGCACATACACTATATTCCCCACTTTTCCTCCTTTTCTAAAGGAAGAACAGAAAATATTTTCTTATTCAAGACCATATCCTAACCCCTTACTATTCCAATTGTTGTCCGGGAATAACACTTTATCTCCGGCCCAATCTCCTGCCCACTACAGACAAATCGAGTAAGAAATTTTAATGCTTCTCAAACTTTCATGTGCATACAAATCACCTTCGAAACTTACTAAAACGCAGATTCTGATTCAGTAGTTCCAAGATGATGCCTCAGGTTGTGCATTTCAAACAAGCTCCCAGTTGCTACTGATGCTTCTGGTCCATGCGCCCCATTTTCAGTAATAAGGATCTCACTCATAGAGTCTTGCACCCCACAAGGGTTCATTCTTTCCTATATCCCTTCTTATGCAAGGTATAAAACTATTCCTAAGCAACAGGTCAAACTTATCTTTAAATAAACCTATTCTAGTATCTCTTATTAAAAATAATATTCCTCCACCTAGTTTCTAGTGTTCTGCTACATTGGAATCTCTTAGATCCAAAGCATGACTAGCTATTTTCTCTTTAGTGTCTATATCCATGCTACTCACCATAACCAAAATTATGCTTTCTGACCAACTCCCCATTATAGACTGAAAACAAAGTTACCATTCTCATTTTTAAGTCTCAATTTAGTGTCACCTCTTTCAAGATTCCTTTAAGAACGTTTAGAAAAAAATTAAGCACGCTTGTGATTTTCTATATATGGCATTGTTTTCCTTCATAGCACTTTTTCTAACCTGTAAGTAGCTTTCTTGATATATTTGCTTATTTGTTAATATTGTTTTCCCCAGCAGCTGCTTCATTTTACATTCCCATCAGCAATGGGCAAGGATTCCAATTTGTCTACATCCTTGACAACCGTGCTGTCCATCACCTTTTATTTAATAATAGACATCCTAGTGGTCCCTAGGTGGCGCAAATGGTTTGAGCTCAGCTACTGATAGAAAGATTGGTGGTTCTAATCTACCAAGTGGCACCATGGAAGAAATGTCTGGTGATGTGCTTCCGCAAGATTACAGTCATTGAAAATTCTATGGAGTGAAGTTCTGCTCTGGCACACATGGGTCACCATGAGTCAGAATCACTGAACAGCAATGAGTTTGAACAGGTTTGGTTTTTGGGTTTAGCAGGTGTAAAGTGGTATCCCAGTGTAGTTTTGATTTGCATTTCCCTGATGGCTAATGATGTTGAGCATCTTTTCATGTTCTTATTGATCACTTGGATATCTTCTTTGGAGAAATGCATATTCAAGTCCTTTGTCCGTTTTTATTTGATTGTTTTTTCGGTGTTGAGTTGTAGGAGTTCCTTATAGATTCTGGATATTACACTCTGGCTAGATTTATGATTTCAAATATTTTCTCCCATTCTGCAGATTGTCTTATCATATTCTTGATAATCTCCCTTGATGTAAAACATTGTTTTTTTTTTTTTTATTATTTTGATGAAGTCTAATTTACCTATTTTTTCTCATTGCTTGTGCTTTTGTAGTCATATCTAAGAATGCATTAATAAATATAAGGTACTGAATAGTTACCACTTACTTTTTTTCCTAAGGATTTTATAGTTTTAGCTCTTACATTTAGGTCATTGACCCATTTTGAGTTAAATTTCATATGTAGTGTGAGATATGGGTTGAGCAATATTTTTCTGCATGTGGACATACAGTTGTCCCAGCACCAATTGTTGATGGGACAATTCTTTCTCGGTGTCCTTATTGAAAATCATTTGGTCATAGATGTATGGATTGATTTCTGGAATCTCAATTCTATTGATCAGTATGTAAATACTTATGCCAATCCACACTGGTTTAATTACTGTAGCTTTGTAGCACCTTTTGAAATCAGAAAGTGTGAGTCTTCCTACTTTGTTCTTCTTTTAAAAAATTATTTTGATTATTCAGGACCCTTTGCAATTCCATATGACTTTAAGGATTAGCTTTTCCATTTCTGGAAAAGGCTATTGGAATTTTGATAGACTTGCATTGAATCTGTGGATCACTTTCTGTAATTTGGACATGTTAAAAATATTAGGTGTTCCAATCCGTGAACACAGAATGGCTGCCCACTTATTTGGGACTCCTTTAATTTCCTTCAGCAAAGTTTTATAGTTTTCACTGTACAAGCTTCAGAACTGCTTGGTTAAATTATACCTAGAACTCGTATTCTTTTAGATGCTATTGTAACTGGAATAGTTTTCTTAATGCCCTTTTCAGATTGTTAATTGCAGCGTATAGAAATACAACTTACTTTTGTATCTTGAATTTGTACTCTGCAGCTTTGTCGAATTTATTTATTAGCTCCAATATGCAAAAGCTGGACAATGAATAAGGAAGACTGAAGAAGAATGGATGCCTTTGAATTATGGTGCTGGCAAAGAATATTTGATATATCATGGACCGATAAAGGAATGAACAAGTCTGTCTTGGAAGAAATAGAGCCAGAGTGCTCCTTGGAAATGAGGATGGCGAGACTTTGTCTCATGTACTTTGGACATGTTATCAGAAGGAACCAGTCCCTGGAGAAGGGCATCATGCTTGGTAAAGTAGAGAGTCAGTGAAAAAGAGGAAGACCCTCGATGAGATGGATTGGCACAGTGGCTGCAACAATGGGTTCAATCATAACAGTGATTCTGAGGGTGGTGCAGAACTGAGCAGTGTTCTGTTCTGTTGTACACAGGGTTGCTGCAGATTGGAACCAACTCAATGGCACCTAACGACAACACAACAACTGTAGCATTTTTATGTAATCTGTGGGATTTTCTATATAGAATCATGTCATCTCTGAATACAGATAGTTTTACTTCTTTTTCAACTTGAGCACCTTAACATTATTTTTCTTGCCTAGTTTTCCTGACTAGAACTCTGGCACAATGTTGAACAGTAGAGGTAAATGCAAAAATCTTTGCCTTGTTGCTGATCTTAAGGGGAAAGCTTTCAGTCTTTCAACATTGAGTGTAAGTTTATTGGGGACTTTTTCATAAATAACCTTCATCACGCTGAAGAAATTCCGTTCTATTCCTAGTATTTTTTGTTTTTATAATGAAAGTATGTGGATTGAATTGTATCCCCCCAAAAGATACATTGATGTCCTAACCCTTGTTTGGAAATAAGTTTTTTCTTTTGTTATATTAATGAAGTTTTACCCAAGGAGGGTGTATCCTAAACGCAATTCCTTCTGAATGGATGCCTAGGAATTCCCAGGGTTACCAATAAGGAAGAGCCCTCCCCTAGACATGATGCCCTGATTTATACTTATAATCTCTGAAACTATGAGACAAATAATGCCTGCTCTTTAAAGCCACCTACTTGTGTGCTTTTTTTTTTTTTTTTTTTTATGGCAGCATTAGGAAATTAAGATAAAAAGACTGTTAGGTTGTGCAAAACGCTTTTTTGTGTGTCGACTGGTATCATCATGAAGTTCTTTTCCTTCATTCTGTTAATGTGATCTATTACTTTGATTTTCTTATGTTGAATCATCCTTGCATTCCTGGGATAACTCTCACTTTGTCATATTGTATAATATTTTTAATATGCTATCGGATTTGATTTGGTAGTAATTTGTTGAGGATTTTGCATCTGTATTCATAAGGGATATTAGTCTGTAATTTTGTTTCTTGTGGTGTCTTCATCTGACTTTGGTGTAAGAGTAATGCTGGAATCATAAAATAAGCTAGGTACTGCTCCCTCTACTTCTAATTTTTAATAAATTTGAAAACGATTCGTGTTAATTCTTCTTCAAATGTTCAGTAGAATTAGCCAGTGAAGACTTTTGGCCCAAGATTTTTTTTTTTGTTGAGAGGTTTTTAGTTATTCATTCAATCCTTTCACTTGTTACAGGTTTGTTGAGATCTTCTGTTTCTTCTCGAGTCGATCTAGGCAATATGTGTGTCTCTAGGAATTTGTCCATTTGATCCAAATTATCAACATTATTGGCATATAATTTTTATTTCTGTATGATTGGTAGTAATGTTCCACTTTCATTTCTTTTTTTTTTTTCTCTTTTTTACTGTGCTTTAGGTGAAAGTTTACAGCTCAAGTTGATTTCTCATACAAAAATGTATACACATATTGTTTTGTGACTTTAATTGCAATATCCACAATGTGACAGTATACTCCCCCTTTCCACCCCGCGTTGCCTGTCCCACTTTCATTTCTAATTTTAGTAATTTATGTATTTTCTCATTTTTTATGTGTAAATCTAGCTAAAATTTTTCAATTTTTTTCATCTTTTCAAAGAATCAGTTCTTCATTTCATTAATTCTTTCTATTGTTTTTCTATTCCATATTTAATTTATCTCTTCTCTATCTCTGCTTCTTTTCATGGAAAATGGATCCTAATGACTGAATGATCTTTTGTTTGTTAAGCCCAAAAAAAGTCTTTATCTTTACCATATTAACTTCGGCATACTTGAAGGTATTAGTAACTGGATGGCAGGCACCCAAAATTGATGTCAAAGCCAGGATATTTCCAAATTATTTTGTCTAAATTAGTATGATCACTGATTATCTGATACCAGCAAAATTTCATGGTATGCAGAATAAATTCAAAATAAAAGTAAAAGATTTATTTTGGCTCTATGGGGTTCTGTCAGTACTTTTGCTTTGTGTGCTGTTGTTTAAATGAACATTTTGTAGACAACTTTCTCTGAGATAACAAATGAACCATAAACACCCCAAAGTTAATCTAGAGCTTGAAGGAAGGGACTTAAGTGTGAACGACACCATCAAGTGACGTTCCTTTCCGGTGAGTGATTCAGGCATATGCTGATGGTGGTAAAAGATTTGCAGGGAACCTAAGGTTAGAGTTCTCTCTACTCTTCCATGCACTAGGGAATTCTATTTTTTTTTCTATTTGTACTAATAACAGTTATCCAGAACAAAAAGAATGAGTGGTCACTTATCACCAGGCATGAGTTGGGGAGAGTCTCTGGATATAAGGCTATGATCCTTTCCAAATTTTGAAAAGATTCCAATGAAATATCCCTGAGGTTGAAATGCCCCATAGAGGTACTTTATTTATAACCATGTAACAGAAGAGGAGGAGAGCATTTGTTTTTAGATTCATGATTCTGAGATGTGTCATGTAAACCCTGTTTATCTTCCTCTCATTAATAGCTCACATTATGGAGTAAAAACGCTATGTATACAATTTTGAAAAATATGACAGAAAAATTCACTAACACTCACACCTTACTATTAATGGGTGATTGTAGTATGAACCCTGCTGAATGGAAGACAATAATAATAACCACCACCTTTCTTCTTAGGATAAGGGATCTGAGGATATTATGTGTAAATGGGTTTAGATACACACTTGTGGATATAGAAAATAAATTATTCTGATTAAGATGGAACATGAGATGTAGAAGATACTTGGGGAGATCTGGGGGCTGGATTGTTGGACACAAAGAGGAACGGTTTGAATGCTTGAAAGTATGAAGAAGAAGAATAATTACCATCTGGAGATTCGTATAATAAGTTTGTTATTGTTGCTTTTAGGTGCTGTCGAGTTGGTTCTGACTCATAGAGACCACATATAAAACAGAACAAAATACTGCCTTGCCCTGTGCCACCCTCACAAGCATTGTTGTTTGAGCCCATTGTTGCCGCCACTGCTTCAATCCATCTCATCGAGGATCTTCCTCTTTTCCTCTGGCCCTCCACATTACAAAGCATGTTGTCCTTCTTCAGGGACTGTTCCCTCCTGATAACATGTCCAAAGTACGTGAGATGAAGTCTAGTAATCCTCATTTCCAAGGAGCACTCTGACTTTACTTCTTCCAAGACATATTTGTTTGTTCTTCTGGAATTCCGTGGTGCGTTCAATAATCTTCGCCAATACCTTAATTCAGAATATTAAAGATGATTAAGAAAATTTGAACTTTGTGATACTTTATATACCTCTAAATCATATCTCTCTCATAACTTAAATTTATGAAGTGAATTTTCATTAAAGAGTGATTATACAAATCTTAATTAATAGTCATTCTAATCTCTGCCCAACTCCAACAACCATACTCTGACAAACACACACCAGTTTACACGTCTCCCTTAAAACTTTCCTGCTAAGAGTGTTATATCACCTGCTTCTTTATTCTGCACCTTGTTCTATAACTAGGGGGAAAAACTGAATATGGTGACCCAGTTCTCCAGTGTTGAACTCAGAATTAGCTGTTCCTCTCACAGGCCAGTTTTATGCTGTCACTCAGGCTAACCCATGCTCTCGGTGTAATGCGATTCATAAAGGTTGGATGAAAGTTTCTTCATGCATGGTAAGAAAGCTCATTCATCCAGACCTTGTATGGTTCAATCTCATTACAAATGCAACGTTAGAGTCAATAAAAGATACCATGATCATCAATCTTCTTCAAAGAACTTGAGTGAAGGTCCCTAGCAGCAAGGTCAGAAGAGAATTTTCTTTTAATCTTTTACTAGTTATACTAGTAAAAGGTGCTGGTATCCACACTTATTTTGGATGGGGTTAAGAAATGAGGCAAATCCACTGCCCATAAGCTTATTAGTCCAATATTTTGGGGAATATCTTTGATCCTAAAATCAAGGTTCTATGAGAGCACTTAATTTTATAGACTATATTAATTTGTTTGTCAAAAATCCTACCCCGTGGCAACCAGCCTGCAAAGACAGCCCCTAATGATCTTTACCTACTGGTATTCACTTCCTTATATAGTCTTCTTTGGCAGTAAATTGGGCTGATCTATCATATAGTCAATAAGGTGTTATATAAATGACAGTATGAGGCTTTTGAGTCCAGGTCATAAAAGAAATTGTGGATACACCTTGCTTTTTCTTTAGTATTTTGACTGGTGGTAACAGAATATCATGTTGTGAGAACATTCAAATCATCCTACCGTGGGGTCTGCATGGTCAGGAACTGGGACCTCTTGCCAATAACCTGGTCCAGATTATCACCCATATGAAGGAGCTATTTTGGAAATAGAGCCTCTAGTCCTAGTACAGTTTCAGATGACTGTATTCCTAGCCAAACTCCTGATTAAACTTCATGAGATACTAGGCCAGAATACACCGTTTGAAATGTACTTGATTTTCTGAAACTGAAGTAAATACAGTTCAGAAACTTTGTGAAATATATTTATTGTTTTAAACCACTAAGTTTTTGAGTAGTTTATTCATGCAGCAATAAATAAATGATAACTTTATTCTTTGTTTTTTATTTTTTATTTTCCATCTGGTTTCTTTATTTTGCTTTCTTTTAATCTTAGTCATCCAGAACAATATTCTTTCTTATTATAAGTAAACTTGATCACAAATAACTACATTACTTAGTCCTTCCATTTAAATATGATGAGCTCACTAGAACACTCATATTTCAATCAAATTCAACTTGTAGAAATTTCTTTTGCAATTATTTGGCTTTAAATAAGAAAAAACTAGTACATATATATAATTGGACTCTGGGATAAATAGATTTTAACTAAAAAAGTGATTACTTGGTTATGCTAGGTGCTATTTTTTTCTTTTTATCTTTTGTTGTAAACCTATTACTTGATGATTTGTTTTTATGTTTTACAGGATCAGAACTGTTTATCTTAAAATAGCAACCATAACAGTGTCTAAGATATAATTTTACAAATAGCTGCTGACTTTTTTCTTTGACTTTCACATTAAGCATTGACATTATAGTCTTGGCAGTTTATTTACCACATAATTAGGGTGAGTAATTTTTCCTTTAAGATAAGACAAATAAAAACATATTAACAGATATAATAAATGGAAAATGGAATGTGAAACAGTATAAACTTGTATATAGCTCAAAATATAGGATATTAAATATTACTGACAAGTTGATATGAAATTTTGAGATCATTTAAAAAATGAATTCACATACTTCATTCAAACTCAGTGTCAAAATAGCTTATAACTTCAATCTATTTATTTATCTCAGTCTCTGTGCTGATTTTCAGATTAATTTTATAGTACTAATTTGTTTAATATAAGTTTTACTTGACTCTTTACTTCAAAAGTTTCTATTTGTGCTTTGCTATTTGTTACAATTACTATTATTAATTACAGCATATGTTCTTTCTTGCTTGCTTGCCTGAATTCTCACTATTTTCGAATAAAGAATTATCTCTATATCAGGTTCTATTTCCATTCAATTTCTTATTATGGAATAGCAAATTAACAAACTAGTACATTGTGAAAGTTTTTGTTTTTTTTTTTAAAGTGTTTACTGATTTTCAACTACTTATTTACATTAATTTTTCCTTTCTAAAAATACTTCTTGGGGCCTTTTTAATGAAATATCTAGAAACAATTAAGGATCAATTTCAAAGGAATGGTTATGACAATCTCACAAATTTAGCTTGTATTTTTAATTCCAACATATTATATTGTTTTATGTGTTTCTGTATTTCTTCCAAAACTTCTCTGGAAGTAGATAGTAGATATTGCTTCTTTGAAAATATGTTTTCAGTGTCTTTTTTTACTGTGTTATTTAGTCATAGTGGTTTGTGAGTGTGTGTGTGTGTGTTTCATGTGTTTAATATTTATCGTATTTGTGGTGTGGTCATGCATTTTGGCAAGGAGAAGCCTGTGAAGAATATAGCTTGAGAAATCAGGGGTTTTGATATATTTTGTCTTTTTCAAAAATGCCCATTCTTTATCAGTTAGAGGAGTGAGATGGCTGAAAGAGAGTGAGGAAACTCCTTTAATCATTGTGATAATTAAAATAGAAGAAAATTCCTGGAACATTGCTTTTCTGTCCTTTCCTGAAAGTATCTTTTTATAGAAATGCCAAAGTTTAAATGAAATCTGCTTAATTATGTCTAGTTACCTATTTAAATTGTAAAGACTTTTAAAAATGATGATGTTTTCAATTTAAGTAAAATTAATAGCATTTATGAACAAGTTATTTGAATCTTAGAATCATTTGTGGTTCCTCATAAATAATCATTTTTAATATGTTATGATTATTACAAAGCATGCATCCAAAAGATCACTTAGTAGAGATTAGCTAAAATAAAATATTTCTAGTTATATCTAATCAAAATATATAAATTAGGAGTGAGCTTCCATTTAATTTCTATATATGTAAACAGAATTGTGTATTTAAATGTTGTTCATGGATCTCATGGATGATAGGTTTGACACGACAATAATCAATCTTAATATTATGTTGTTGCTGTTAGGTGCCATTAAGTCACTTTCAGCTCATAGTGACACTATGTACAACGCAACAAAACACTGCCCAGTCCAGTGCCATCTTCACAATTGTTGCTATGTTTGAGCCCATTGCTGCTGCCATCTCATTGAGGGTCTTCTTCTTTTTTGCTGATCCTCTACTTTACCATCCATAATGTCTTTCTCTGGGGACTGGACCCTCCTGATATCATACCCCAAGCACGTGAGACGAAGTCTCACCATCCTTGCTTCTAAGGAGTATTCTGGCTGTACTTCTCCTAAGACAGACATGTTCGTTCTTCTGGCAGTTCATAGTATATTCAATATTCTTTGTCAACACCATAATTCAAAGGCATCAATTCTTCTTCATTCTTCCTTATTCATTGTTTAGCTTTCACATGCATATGAGGTGATTGAAAATACTATGGATTGGGTCAGGTGCACCTTAGTCCTCAAAGTGATATCTTTGCTTTGGAACAATTTAAAGAGATCTTTTCAAGCAGATTTGCCCAATGCAATATATAGTTTGATTTCCTGACTGCTCCTTCCATAGGCATTGAGTGTGAATCTAAATAAAATGAAAACCTTGACAACTTTAATGTGTTCTCCATTTATCATGATGTTGCTTGTTGGTCCTGGTGTGGGGATTTTTGTTTTCTCTATGTTGAGGTGTAATCCATCCTGAAGGCTATCGTCTTTCATTTTCATCAGTAAGTGCTTCCAGTCCTCTTCACTTTTAGGAAGTGAGGTTGTGTCATCTGCATGTAGCAGGTTGTTAATGAGTCTACCTCCAGTTCTGATGCCGAGTTCTTTGTATAGTCCAGCTTCTTGGATTATTTTCTTAGCATAGATTATAGCATTTCCAAAATATATATATAATAAAGTGAGGATTCCAAAATTCCTCCCTGAAATTTTGTGATATTAGCCATGTCCCCTCTGAGGCATCATCAATTTCACATAAGTGACCTAGAGGTTAAGACGTTTTAAAGATGTACCAAGTTAGCTTTAGTTATTCACTTAGTAGTAAAAAGCCATAGGACTAGCTAAGAGACTGTATAATATATTAGTGTCCTGCTGGATTTCACTTGCCTTACGATATTTTTTGCTCTTCTCCAACACCAGCCTGTAATCATATCACCACATCCTTATTCAGCCAAGTGTCCTATAAATGGAGCCTGGTGATGCCTAAAACACAGATGTCATAATATTTCGGTTAATGGAAGATGAGTAAAGACTACAGTTGCCACTTAAGGTGACTATCTATTCCAGTTTGCCTGAGACTAAGAAGTATTTTGTGATGCCAGATTTTCAGTGTTGAAACCAGTACAGTATGCAAAAATAAGGAAGGTTAGTATCCCAGAGAGTCTTGGTATATGGATTAACACCATTACCATGACTTAGGCACATATATATTAGACTGTGTGGGAGAGAGAATAATGCATCCCCAAATATAACCTCATCCTAATCCTCAGAACCAATGAATACATTGCCTTATTTTGGCAAAAAAGAAAAAAAAAAATTATTGCAGATATGATTAAGAATCTTGAAATGAAGATATTATCCCGGATTATCTAGGTAAGGTCAAAGTAATCCTACCTCGTTGCTGTCAAATCGAGTTCGGCTCATAGTGACCCTACAGGACAGAGCAGAACTGCCCCATCAGGTTTCCAAGGAGAGCCTGGTGGATTCGAACTGCCAACCTTTTGGTTAGCAGCCGTAGCTCTTAACCACTATGCCATCAGGTTTCCAAGGTAATCATAAATGTTCTGAAAACAAGCCATCAGGAGGATCAAAGTCAGAAAAGATGATGTGAAGACAGAAGCAGAAACAGATTTGATGATGCTGCATTGCTAGCTTTAAAGGTCAATGAAGAGGTAACAAGATAAGGAACGCAGACAGCCTGTAGAAACTTGCAAAGTCAAAGAAGCAGATTCTCCCCTAGACCTTCCATAATGAACCAAATCTGTCAACACCTCTACTTTAGCCCAGTGAGACTCATTTTGTACTTCTGACTCCAGAACTGTAAGAATATATATTTGTGTTGTTGTAAGCCACTAGGCATCTAGTCCTTTGTTATAGTAGCAACACAAAATAAATATGCCATTTAAACATGGCTGCACTATTGACAACTGCAGCCCCCACAGGCCTCTATGCTGTATATGACATGTTGGAGACTTGTCAGTGATAAGAAAGAGATTAGGCACGACTTATTTTCCCAAACCTATTGTCTTGTTACTGATTGGCTTGTTTACCTGAATTCCTTCTCCCTTGCCTGAAACTTATTGTTACTCACCCAAAGCCCATTGTTCTGTTATTTGCTTCGCTGCTTGCTGTATTGACTATAAATAAACTCCCGGGACTGAAGCCGGGGTCAACTCCTCAGTGACCCTCCTGGCCCCACTTCTCTGTAAGAGTTGTGTTTGGCTACTGTCTTCGCTGCACCGACAACTGTCGCCGCCGCGACAAATAAATACAGTCACACTGCTAAAGTTTGAGACAGTTTATATGATTTCTATCACTATTTTAAATCACATCTTACCTATTTGATTCAAAACATGGATTAGGCACCAATTATTAACAGCTTACTTTGCTCCAAGAATTGCGCTAAGATTTTTCTGAACTTTATGTCACTTATATCTCTTGGTGTGTGTTTGTGTGGGGGGGGGGTGTGTGTGTTAGCAGCTATAACAGCAGGTCTACAGAGGTATAAATGGGAAGTTAAGAGCCTATGCCTTTAACAAGCACTCTGTTCAGAATTTTTCAGCCGTGGAATCTTAGTCATGCACATAACTGAGGCTCATTTAAGGGTTAAACAGGCACCAGTAATCGAGACTGTGTATTTCCTCTCTTAACAAATATAACTTATTAACAATATTAGCTAAACTTATTTTAATCATTTATTAATTAGAAAGCTCCATAAAATATGCACTGATATATTCACATGATTACAAGCAGGCTTTCTTCATGATTAACACGATTTATTTATGAGACTTAGGACCATGGTGAAAGATGTGACTTATGGATAGTGAGCATGAAGTTTTCTTGGCTACAATGGAATTTTCAGTCTCTTTTCCCTGTTTCCCTGTATGTCCTAACTTTCTGGTCTGACTTGGTAGAGACACAGGAAATATCGCTTGGTTATTGAGTGCATTTATCTTGGAATAAGAGACGCTGGTGGCGTAGTGGTTAAGAGGTACGGCTGCTAATCAAAAGGTCAGCAGTTCGAATCTGGCAGGTGCTCCTTGGAAACCCTGTGGGGCAGTTCTACTCTGTCAAATATGAGTCAGAATCGACTCGACGGCAGTGGGTTTGGTTTTTGGTTTATTCTAGTCCTGGTTCTAACAATAATAGCTTAGGCAATTTACTCCATGTATCTGATTATCTTTTTTCGTATATATATAAGAGACTCCAATAACAATATATTTTAGATTGTGTATTGTAATAAAGTATTTATAGTCTATATGTTTTTTAGCAATATATAGACATTTTGAAGATTAAAAATAATGGAAAAATAATAATAAATATCTAGCAAGTAATTAGATCTGAAAGTAAACTGATAGCTAGTAGAAATACTTTCAATATTTGTATTAAAACCATACAAAATTAATCTAAGTGTATGCATTAATATTAAAAAAAAAAATTCCACTGCCATTGAGTTGATTCCGACTCATAGTGACCAGCACTTCTATTAATATTATCTAATGGCTGATGATAGGCCACCTGTCAGGAATGCTCTCTAAACTTTCTTCATTCTATTAAGAAAATCCATTCCACACTGATATTTGGAATACCTCACTAATGGATTTCAAAGTTCAGGATGATTTGTGAAATGTAAAGTTTGACTGGAATCCCTCCAGGGTACAAAAGAGGGTCAAGTTGCTTGGGGAGTCTATTCTCTAGCACTTTCCCAGTTGTATTCATTACATAATACTGAAGTGCTTTTTGGCAGTGTCAGTCTTATAAATCCAAATCATCTTGAAGATAAATGCCATCTAATGACTGAACGCTCTTTCTATAACAGAAATATTTTGACAACCATAATCATGTACCTTAAATAATTTCACTTTTTCTCAAGTTCTAGCCAGAGAACATTGTTCCCCCCACCTTCATTTTTATTGAAATGGTTGAAACAGCTGGATACTCACAACTTAGTGAGTCATTGTTTCTGGTGATTTGCCATAAACACAGCAGGATTCTCTAAAAATTTAAGACAAGGAGAACTAAACTCAAGCTTATAATGTAATGAAGCTGTGATGCCGTGAATGTCACTCCTTTGTAAATCTTTGAATACTACACAAAAAAAATCAACTCAGGTTGGGAAATGCATTAATGTTAGGACCAATAAAACATTTACTTTTGGGTTCTTAAAATTACTAAAGAGCAAGTTTAGTGGTAGCAAAAATTTGTTGTGAATATCAACTCTTTGATCATAAACAAACTCATGTAATTTTACAACAGATAGAAAATAGATAACAGAAAAAAAGATTTTAAAGATTAAGCAATTTAAGAATAAATTATCAGTATATAAAATGTAAGAAATTATATTAGATTAATAAATATATAGTCATCAAAACCAGATTTGATTCTTCCTTAATATTTAAATATTCAGCAAAAATTTCTATGAGGGTGTTTGCACATATATTGAATTTGATGAGTTCTTAGCATTCATATAAAACTCAAACATAAAATAAATATTGTCTGTTGTATTTTATCTCAAATAATAGAGGGACATAAATGCACAACCCCGAATCATCATGATAACTGACAATTCTGAGAACTTTTATCAGTTCAGATGGTTTTGGCTGAAATTATATTTCACTAAAAGTTTTTGGAAAATAATATATATTTTAAATTTCTTATCAAGAAATCTATGGGTAGGGGATTGAATATTTTTGAAATTGAAACAGCTTTTCTGTTACTTTCTAGTCCTTCCTCCTGATAACTAGAATGGCTTTCTTCCTCTATTCCTCACAAAATAATGCCTGTAACAGGAACGGCAGGGCTGGCCTTCTCTCTTCTTTATTCAGTTTATCAGATTTTTCAAAAACTTCCAGGTTTTTTATTTTAGATTCAATCAGGTCTGGTGTACAAAGTCTAGTTATAAGGGAGGTGAGGAATTTAGTATCTGGCCATTCCAACCTACAGATGGAGAGATAGGTACCACTGCAAGGAAGACTTAGTTGGGAATGGTTGGAATTTAGATAACCAAAGGAGCCTGCGACAAACTTGAACGTTGAGATCCTAAGAGAAAGACAAGTGTCCTAAGGTCCTAGAGTCACGTAACTGAGGCTCATTTGAGGGTTAAACAGGCACCAGTAATTGAGACTGATTTCACAGAGAAAATATACTGCTGAAAATCAACTTTAGAGCATTTTAATGGGAAAGAAAGAAAAATAACTCTGCAAAAACTAATAAGAATATAAAACTGGTATGGGAGATTTTATGATAGAGTTTATCAGTTATTCTCTGTTTATCATGATGTTGTTTATTGGCCCAGTTGTTAGAATTTTTGTTTTCTTTATATTGAGGTGTAATCCATTGAAGGCTGTGGTCTTTAATCTTCATCAGTATGTGCTTCAAGTCCTCTTCACTTTCAGCAAGCCAGGTTGTGTCATTTGCATAACACAGGCTGTTAATGAGTCTTCTTTCAATCCTGATGCCACGTTCTTCATGTAATCCAGCTTCTCGGATTATATGTTCAGCATACAGATTGAATACGTACAGTGAAAGGACACAATCCTGGTGCACACCTTTCCTAATATCCCCTTGTTCTGTTCCAACGACTGCCTCTTGGTCTATGTACAGGCTCCTCATGAGCACAATGAAGTGTTCTGGAATTTCCATTCTTGGCAATGTTGTCCATAATTTGTTATGATCCGTACCGTTGAATATATCTGCATAGTCAATAAAACACAGGTAAACATCTTTCTGGTTTTCTCTCTGTCATGGTTTGAATTATGTCCCCCAAAAAATGTGTGTATCAATTTGGCTAGGCCATGATTCCTGGTACAATGTGATTTTGCCGTATGTTGTAAACCTGCCTCTATGATGTTAACGAGGGAGGATGGGTGGCAGTTGTGTTAGTAAGGCAGGACTGGATCTACAAGACTGGATTGTGTCCTGAGACAAGCTCTTGAGATATAAAAGACAGAAGTGAGCAGTGAGACAGGGGCACCTCATACCATCAAGAAAGCAGTGCCAGGAGCAGAGTGCGTCCTTTGAACCAGGGTCCCTGCGCAGAGAAGCTCCTAGTCCAGGGGAACACTGAAAAGAAGAAGGCCGACAGAGAGAAAAAACCTTCCCCTGGAGCTGATGCCCTGAATTTGGACTTTTAGCCTACTTTGACTATGAGGAAATAAACTTCTCTTCATTAAAACCATCCACTTGTGGTGTTTCTGTTATAGCAGCACTAGATGACTAAGACACTCTCCTTTCAGCCAAGATCTATCTGACATCAACAATAATATCTCTTCTTCTAAGTCTTCTTCTGAATCTGGCTTGAATTTCTGGCAGTTCCCTGTCTATCTATTGCTGCAACCGCCTTTGAATGATCTCTAGCAAAATTTTACTTGTGAATGATATTGTTTGATGATTTCTGCATTCCTTTGGATCTGGGCACAAGTATGGATCTCTTCCAGTGGGTTGGCCAGGTAGCTGTCTTCCAAATTTCTTGGCATAGACGAGTGATCACATCCAGTTCTGCACCTTTTTGTTGAAACACCTCAGTTGGTATTCCATCAGTTCCTGTAGCCTAGTTTTTCGACAATGCCTTCAGTACAGGTTGACACTCTGCCTTCAGTACCAGTGATTCTTGATCATATGCTACGACATGAAATGGTGGAACATCTACTAATTCTTTTTGGTGTAGTGACTCTTCGTATTTCTTCCATCTTCTTTTGATGCTTCCTGCATCATTTAATACTTTCCCATTAGAATACTTCAGTATTGCAACTCGAGGCTTGACTGTTTTCTTCAGTTCTTTGAGTTTGAGAAATACCGACTGTGTTCTCACCCTTTGGTTTTCTATTTCCAGGTCTTTGCACATTTCATTGTAATACTTTACTTTGTCTTCTTGAGCTGCCTTTTGAAATCTTCTGTTCAGCTCTTTTACGTCCTCATTTCTTCCTTTCACTTTAGCTACTCTGCATTCAAGAGCAAGTTTCAGACTCTCTTCTGACATCTATTTTGGTCTTTTCTTTCTTCCCTTTCTTTCTAATGATCTCTTGTTTTCTTCATGTATGATGTCCTTGATGTCATTCCATAACTTTTCTGGTCTTTGGTCATTAGTGTTCAGTGCTTCAAATCTATTCTTGAGATGGTCTCTACATTCAGGTGACATATACGCAAAGTTGTACTTTGGCTCTCATGAACTTCTTCTAATTTTCTTCAGCTTCTACTTGAACTTTCACAGGAGCAGTTGATGGTCTGTTCCACAATCGGCCCCTGGCCTTGTTCTGACAGGTGATATTGAGCTTTTCTATCGTCTTTTTCCACAGATGTAGTCAAATTGATTCCTGTGTATTCCATCTGACGAGGTCCACGTGTATAGTCACTGTTTATGTTGTTGAAAAAATGTAACTGCAATGAAGAATTTGTTGATCTTGCAAAATTCTGTCATACACTTTCGGACACGGTTTCTATCATCAGGGCAGTATTTTCAACTACCTATTCTTCTCTGTTTCCAACTTTCACATTTGAATCACCAGTGATTATTAATGTATCTTGATTGCATGTTTGATCAATTTTAATTGGTAAAAATCTTCAATTTCTTCATCTTTGGTCTTGGTGGTTGGTGTATAAATTTGAATAATGGTCATATTAACTGATCTTTGTTGTAGGTGTATGGATATTATCCTATCACTGACAGCATTGTACTTCAGGATAGATCTTGAAAGATATATATACATACATACAGGGGCATATTACCCAGTAAGTAAGGTAAGCATGGGCTTACAATTTCTCATGGGTTTCATCACATTTCTTTCTCTCTACCTATATATATTTAGAAGAGAGAATGTGACAGTTAATGACATTTGGAAAGTCTTCTAAATATTTAAAGTTTTGCAAATTTTTTTACTTTGAAATTTTTCATTAACAAGGTAAATGAATAATTTATTTTATAAAGATCAGCAAAAAGCTGGTTCCTTTGAGGCAAATGTCAAACTTTTCCAAAATACTGTACCATCTCATCATGTCTCACATCAATTACTACCCCTTCCCTCACTACTCTCCCTCTGGTCTTTGGGTTCCATATTTACTGCAATGTCTCACAGAACTCACAGACAATACTTACAATTAAGTGGTTTATTAGGGAAGTAAAAGGGGACAGAAACAACTCAAGATACAGTTATTCAATCAGGTGAGCTTTTTCTCAGCTGTGCCTACAGGTAGGCGTCTCTCTGGTTCTTGGCCTATCTGCTCATCCTCTGCCTTGCGTGGGATAATGTTACAAGGCTGCTAGCCTAGTTGGTGAGCAAGCACTACCACAGATATCTCCCACCAGTATACTGGATCCTGCTGTCTTGTGCCACTATCACTCATGTTACTGTTGCGCTACCGTCTCTCACTGTCTTGCATGTTACAGCTCCTCTATCTCTCTCACCATGTCTCCTTTTAAGGAGGATGGCCAAACTGACCAATCACCTGATTAGGGTTCCATACATAGTATTTGCATGGCTCCACCCCAAAAGCGTTTCATGCACCTTATTAGCAGCAAGCTGTCCTATCCACTTGTTGGGCTACAAACACCTAATTTGCATTGCCGTTGCTGTTGTTGTTGTGTGCTGCCTAGTCGATTCCAACTCATAGTCACCGCTAGGGCTGCCTTATTTGCATAGTCCTACCCGATCATTAAAATAAGCCCACAAGAGCCAAATTATGACCTTGATAACATTACACTTGAATTTAGAGACCATTTCAAGAACAGATTTGATGCATTGAACATTAATGACCAAAGAACAGACAAATTGTGGGATGACATCAAGGGCATCATACATGAAGGAAGCAAAAGGTAATTAAAAAGGCAGGAAAGAAAGAAAAGACCAAAAATGATGTCAGAAGAGACTGATACTCGCATTTCAACATAGAGCACCTAAAATGAAGGGAAGAAATGATGAAGTAAAAGAGCTAAACAGAAGATTTCAAAGGGTGACTCAAAAAAACAAAGTATTATAATGAAAAGTGCAAAGACCTGGAGTTAAGAAAACCAAAAGGAAAGAATATGCTCAGCATTTTTCAAACTGAAAGAAATAAAGAGAAAATTCAAGCCTTGAGTTGCAATACTGAAGGATTCTACTAAGAAAGTATTGAACAAAGTGGGAAGCACCAAAAGAAGATAGAAGGAATACACAGAGTCACTGTACCAAAAAGAATTGGTTGACGTTCAACCATTTTAGGAGGTAGCATATGAATAAGAACCAATTGTACTGAAAGAAGAAAACCAAGCAACACTGAAGACATTGGCGAAAAACAAGGCTCCAGGAATTGAGGGAATACCAACTGAGATGTTTCAACAAACAGATTCAGCACTGGAGTTGCTCACTTGTCTATGCCAAGAAATTTGGAAAACAGCTACCAGGCCAACTGACTGGAAGAGGTACATATTTATGCCCATTTCAAAGAAAGGTTATCCAACAGAATGTGGAAATTATTAACAATGTAATTCCTATCACACACAAGTAAAATTGTGCTAAAGATCATTCAGAAGTGGTTGCAACAGTACATCAATGGGGAGCTGCTAGAAATTCAAGCCAAATTCAGAAGTGGATATGGGATAAGGGATATCATTACTGATGTCAGACTGATCTTGGATGAAAGCAGAGAATATCAGAAAGATGTTTTACCTGTATTTTGTTGACTATGCAAAGGCATTAGACTATGTGGATCATAACAAATTATGGATAACATTGTGAAGAATGGGAATTCTGGAACACTTAACTGTGTTCATGAGTAATCTGTATAGAAACTGAGAAGCAGACATTTGAACAGAACAGGGGGATACTGTGTGGTTCAAAATCAGTAAAGATGTGTGTCTTGGTTGTAAGCTGTCACTATACTTATTCAATCTGTATGCTGAACAAACATTCAGAGAAGCTGGACTGTATGAAAAAGAATACAAGGCATCAGATTGGAGGAAGACTCATTAAAAAACCGTGATATACAGATGATGTAACTGCTTGCTAACAATGAAGAGGACTTGAAGCACTTACTGATTAAGATCAAATTCTACTCCCTGCAGTATAAATTACACTTCAGCATAAAGAAAACAAAAGTCCTTACTACTGGATCAATAAGTAATATCATGATAGAAGGAGAAAATATTGAAGTTGTAAGGGATTTCATTTTACTTGGATCCACAGTCAACACCTATGAAAGCAGCAGTCAGGAAATCAAAGAGCACATTGTATTGGGCAAATCTGCCACAGAAGACCTCTTTAAAGTGTTAAAAAGTAAAGATCTCACTTTGGGTCAGGTGTATCTGACCCAAAGCACGGTGTTTTCAATCACCTCGTATGGATGCCAAAGGTGGAAAATGACTAAGGAAGGCCAAAGAATTGAAACCTTTGAATTATGGTGTTGGAGAAGAATATTGAATAAACCATGGACTGCCAGAAGAATGAACAAATCTATATTGGAAGAAATATAGCCTGAATGCTCCTTAGTAGTAGTGAGGATGGTGAGACTTTGCTCAGTTACTTCTTGTACTTTAAGAAATAACACCCAGAACGCTCCTTAGAAACGTGGATGGTGAGACTTCATCTCACTTATTTTGAACATGTCATCAAGAGGGATCAGTCCCTGGAGAAGGACATAATCTTGGTAGAGGGTCAGTGAAAAAGAGGAAGACTTTCAAAAAAATGGATTGACATCATGACTGCAACAATGAGCTTAATCATAGCAAAGATTGCGAGGATGCTGCAGGACTAGGCAGTGTTTTTTTCTCTATTGTACATAGGGTCGCTATGAGTCAGAACCAACTGATGGCACCTTACAACAGCAACAACCACCAATCATTGTGTGGGAGTCACAAAGATGATGGCTAGAAGGGCCATGTTAAGTAATTCACTGCACCACACTAGGGCTCAATGACTTGGAATTAATGATAACATAAGCATTGCCTTAATGTTTATTTTGTTATGGAAAAATGAGTTTACTTAATAAAACAGAGGCATAACACTGTTTTTGTTGTTGTTAGTTTAGGTTTCATGATTGATTGACCACGGGTGTGCATAATAGAATTGCTACATAGGGTTTTCAATGTTGTGACCTTTCAGATGCAGATTGCCAGGCCTTACTTCTGAGGTAACTCTGGGTGGGTTCGAATCACCACTTTCAGTTAATAGTCCAGCGCTTAACCACTTGCACCGTCTATGAACCTGGCATAAAACTAACAGGAAATATATTTGAAATATACCATTTTTCTCCTATGCTAATTAATGAATTAGTAGTCATTTACTGAAAATCATGATCTTTTCCTCAAAGTACAGTTGGCAGTATGTAGGAGGCAATGTTCAGATGATCTCTTATTTTGTCATTTAAAAAAATCAAGTTTATTGAAAATAATAAAATCATGCTTGCATGTCATCTCTTTAGAAATAGATGCCTTGAAACTTTTATACAAATGTAATGAATGCTATCAGCCTATTTTTATTTTACAACTCAATTTTAAGTTGTCTTTGGTATATATCTTCATATTTAGAAAGCATGTTCATTTATAATGGAAATTGATCTAAAGTTTCAAGTAGTTAATTAGCATGTAGTTATTAACTAGAAAAATGACTTTTGTGGTAAATAAAACAATATAAGCAAATAAAGCAAAAGAAAGTACAAACACAAAAGGAGAGATTACAAAGTGATGTTAGTGATTTTTTTTGTATGGGACCATGAATAATGGGCTGTACTCCAAGGTGGACATGATTCCTGCTGTGTACTTTGTAAATCTTAGTTTTATTATATTTTATTCACATTGAATTATGATGGATACTTACTGTCAATTTCACATAATAGTAAGGAAACCATATAACAAATGTAATGTACTGGCTAAGTGCAAGTATTACTTCATAATTCAAAAGAATGTGCCTTTCAATGATACTCAAGTTCAAAAATGAAATAAGTGCTCCTTCTTTCAGGTTATCTGGTCATAACTGTGTATTTAGGAAAATAACTCTCATTTTAGTATTTTATTCAAAATATATGCTATTTGTATTTCTCTTTAAATTTCTTGCTTTAGTTTGTAGAATATATGAATTCTCACAATGGTAAAACTCTTAATTTTATTCCATTATGTATCATCAACAAAATGTAATGTAAACCAAAGTGTTAAAAGATTCACTTCCGTAGAATACCAAGAGTGCTTGTATTTAGATTTTTAAATTATCGAACGTATTTTTTTATATCATCACTGAATATGTTAGACACTTAAACATGAGCTGAATATGTTTAATGGGTTATTCTAAATGCTTTCTTCTTTTAAATTCTTCTTTGGATAATAGATATTGAAATCTATTTCAAAAAGATATATCACAAATTGTCATATTTTCTTGTTATGATATTTGGTAATGACTATACTTTTAAAATCAAGGTTAAGAACTCACATCATATTTTCACCAGAAATTAGGTCAAGCCTTAATAATACTGTAAAACAGGAGGGGAAGTGCCTTTAGGGTATTTCCATTTCTTTTTCATTTTTCTTTCTATAACAACTCTCTTCTTCTCTTAATGGCCTCTCATGCCCCCACTCTACCTGCAGTGCATCAGCCGTCTGATTTCTGCTCTGGACTTCTCTGCTCTTGCCTATTCCGTCAAACCATAGCTTAGTATCTCACATTTATTTATCTATTTACAGTGTGAATGTTCTTAGTATTCTTTCATATCCATTACTTAATTTGACCTCTATACCAACCACTGAAACAGTGTTTTCTCCAATGGTTTGGTTACAGTAATACCTAAATGATAGACAGAAAACAAGAATCCTTGGAAACTCAAAGCTTTTCACCAAAAGTACAGAATGTCTTTACACTCTCTGGTTATTCTTTTCAAGTTTTAGGCGAAGGTTACCTTATACTGTGTAGTATAATCATGATGAGTACATTAAACAGCATTCTGAGTTAAATGTAATTGGGAAACACAAAAATTTTTGAAAACTAATTTTTTTTCCTGATGCGACAATGGAGAAATTGATGTGAGGTATTTATTCTATTTACATGAATATTCATGTTTCATTTCATACATATTAATATAATTGGTTAGTGGGCACAATAATCAATATTCAGTATACACATCTGATAGTATTTCTGAAATCTGAATTTTTTTTTTTTACATAGAAAAATATTTGGCCCTAAGGGTTTCTAACAATGAACCGTGGATCAGCACCAGCTAAATTGCATAATATTCCTTATCCTTTATTTGCAAGCATAATTACGGCTTTTCAGTTACTCCTTTAATTTTCTCATATCTGGAGGTCAGGGTGAGGTTGAGGTTAAAAATGCCTATTTTGAAAATAAATGATCTACATCTTGCAAATGGTGTATGATTTCAGGTTTTAACCCTTCTTTACAGGTATGAAGACCGAGGATATAAAAGATGAAATAGCTTGCCTAATGTCACATTGCTAGGTCACAACTGAATCGCAGCTCAGTGCCATTCCCCAGCGATCATATTACTGTTTTCATCTCTCCCATCTCTCATCTCTGTAGCTTTCTGCTCAGATACAGGATTCTTAAATCTCAGAAATGAATTCAAACTGAGATGTTAGCAGCTGACAATAGCTTTTGAAAACATCAATATTTTAAACAGCAACTTTCAGTTGTCCTTAATACGGCACCATGTCAAGTCCCGAGGAAGAAATATATTTTTTAAAATGTGACTCCATTGTTGGCACTTACTAAAGACCAGCAGTATGCCAAAAATCTGATTCTAGACAGGCACGTGTGCATAGGTATGATTGAGTGAGTTTAGGGCAAATTTTCGTGGGGGGCAAAAACAAGAAATCTTTAGGTGAATTAATTTGAAAATTACCAGTGAGTAGTCTTGCCATTTTATACTGTGTTTAAACAGTATGATTACTTTCAGGAAGAGTTTTCAACAAGTTGAAGAACTATTAAGTGCAATAAGAAATATTAAAATAGTTCAAATCAATGGTAAATATAAACCTTAGGGAAGATTATTATTATCCATACAAAACATTATTCATACAAAATAAGAATCAAAAGTATTTTCTTGCTTACAATGTCACCTGTACTTTTTCAAGTGTATTTCTGTAAATAAGCACATGAAAATATAAGGTATCACATTTAAGCAACCTGCCAAGTACTCATGCATCATGTACACTGAGGTTACATAATAAACTGAAACTTTTAGCCATCCAACAGCTCTAACACACTTCTTTCTTTATGGTTTGTTGCTGTGTTCTGGTCTTAATTTTTGAATTGTATTTTATTGCCTTTTACCCTTCCAGTATAACCAAATACTATGTCTTGTTTCATGTTTCAAATAAAACTAAATATGGCCATACTAAACAATTAAAAATGAGCCTTGAAACATCTATAAATAAATTTTACATCATTATACAAACATGAATATATCATTTAAAATGTCATGTTTATAAATTGGCATGTATTCACAATGAAACAAAATTTGTTTAAAAAAGAGTTTTACAATTTATTTTATTATGCTGGTTCAATTTATGAAAAGAATCCGGTTTTTAAATAACTTCAGGATACCTGGAAAATAAACCAGCCTTATGGGATAATGTACTGGAATAACTCTTTGTCAATAATAAGTTTGTTGGTATATATATATACATATATATATATGTACGTACATATATGTGTGTATACATATATACCAAAGACATATATATATATATACCAACAAACTTATTGTATAAGTTATTATATAACTTATTATATATATGTCTATTGTATATATATATGGAAACCGTGGTGGCGTAGTGGTTAAGAGCTATGGCTGCTAACTCAAAGGTTGGCAGTTTGAATTCACCAGGCGCTCCTTGGAAACCCTATTGGACAGTTCTACTCTGTCCTATAGTGTCACAATGAGTCTGAATCACCTCGATGGCAACAGGTTTGCTCTTTAAATATATGTGTATACATGTATGTACATATATATACACTCATATATACATAATACATACATATATATATGGGTTTATATATATATATGGGTTCCAAATTCTTAGTATAAGTGTTGCCCCAAAGAAGTGATTTAGTAATACTCCAAAGGAATTGCTTTGCCAATTGGAAAATGTTTGGGTTGTTGGAGGAATTAAACCTAATAAAACTGGGTTTAATCCACAAAAATACCATATAGCTCCTGTTCATCATGGCTCAGTTCTGAAAAGAGGAACTACATTCACAGGGTCAGAGAATGTTTCCCACGTCCATCCTGTGGCAATGAGATAGAAGCTAAAGAGAGGGACATAACAGGGCCAACTGCTCGGCTCAAAAACTTTAAGCAGATTTCCCTTGATGTGCCCACTGCTGCTTTCACAGCCACTTACCCATGATGCTTTCTTTTGTCTGAAGCATCCTCCCATCCTGCAGAGAGCAGGTGTATGTGGAAGATTGCTTGGGATCCCATACACATTCAAACTCAGAGTAAGATCCATTTCACAACTAAAATCTGTGGAAAAGAGTTAGCCAAAACTGTGATGTCTTTTATTGTGGTCTCCCACAAAATAGAGGGATAAACATGTCATTTCTATCCACTTGTTCATGTTCATAAAGAATTGCTAAAGAATAATAAAAACAACTAACACCACAACAAAATAGTCTATTTAAAGGCTCAGTTTACTAACTTGCCAGAAAAAAGGAATTCATATCACTTAGGAGAGAGTTTGGCAATTCTCTCTGACTGTGTAGTGTAGGTGTTAGATATAGATCCAAAATTAATGGTTACTTTAAAAGATGATAGCCTTCTCAAATGAATTTTTGATTGGTTCCTAAAGGACATAGAAGAAAATATCTATGTTGACTGACAATTTTTCAACCATGACCACATTTTCATGGGCTTTAACCTGGGGCTCAGTTCACAAGTTCTGGAATGGTTAAAGGCTGAAGCAGGCTTACAGACATAGGAAGATTCAGGTTGAGTATGGTCAGTGATATTTTTCTGGGACATTAATCTTTAACAGAGAAAGTGAAATATATGATGGTATCAAACTGTAAGGAATAATGGTAAAATTTATGAGTATTAGAAAAGTGTTATGTCTATGAAGCCCAGGAATACCAGAATTCCGAATTGTCAACAACTTCTTCTACTCCCATGAAATCTACATGTAGGCTAATTCATTACTAAAAATCTATTCAAAAACCAGGGTAACCATCAATGAGATGGACTGACATAAAAGCTGCAACAATGAACTCAAACATACCAAGTTCATGAAGATGGCACAGGACAGGCAATGTTTAGTTTGTTATGAGTAAGATGGTCAAGAGTCGGACCCGACCGGGCAGCAGCTAACTACAACTGTAAACTGAGTTTTCCCAGCCTTAAATACAAACCCTGGCCAAACATCATATTCCCACCTGAAAGGACAAGAAAGTAATATTATCCAAAGCAAAAGGGAGCAGTTCATTTCTTCAGCCATATGAGAAGCAAAAAGAAGAAAAAAAAAACAACAAAAACCAACCAACCAACCAACCAACAAACAAAGAAAACACAGTTGCGACTGAGTCAACTCCTACTCATGGTGACCCCATATGTGTCAGAATAAAACTGTGCTCTATAGGGTTTTCAGTGACAGATTTTTTGGAAGTAGATCACCAGACCTTTTTGCCCAGGCAACTCTGGGTGGTCTGGAACTACCACATTTCTGGTTAGTAGCCAGGTTAACTATTGCCACCACCCAGAGGCTCCAGAGAACTTAAACAGTGAGAAAGAAACAATACTATCCAGAGCTTTTTACAAGGGAGTTATTTTGACACTCCTGTGTGAAAGGGAGAAGGAAAAGTAAAGTTCTTGTCCATTTAACTCATTGTGATTTTATGAACTAGTGGAAGTGGCTCAATTAAAGCTAGAAAATACGAATTTATACCTGAACATGGAAATAATTTTTTTTTTTCTGTAGAACATGTCAAAATAGCAGGTAAACATCTAATTGATGAAATGCAAATTAGGAACCTTAACGTAATTTCCTCCCCAGAGGCTTATAAAAGCTTCTCTTCCCTAGGCAAGCCACCAATTGACAGGAAGTCATCCCAGGGGCTTTTCAGGAGGAAGACCTGGCAATCAGCTCCCATAAAGATTACAGCCTAGGAAACCCTATGGGGCATTCCTACTCTGTCACATGGGGTTGCTATGAGTAGAAATCAACCCCATGGCACCCAACAGCTACAACAGTATAATTGTAATCATCTGAGAAAAGGCTCCTTAATTGTGTAAGTACAAATCTCTGTTTCACAAACCAGATACAAGAAAAGTTTATCTACTCTTATCAACTGTATACTAAGAGTGCTGGATATTTGTAAGGCCAACAGATGTATTTGTAGAGAAATTTCAAAATGTATATTGAAAATTACTATTCTATCCCAGTCTCTGTTGGTTGGAAGAGTACCAGACTGTAGTATTTTAATCCTCCTGGAAGTGCAGTTCTGCCAACTGAATTTTGAACCAAACCACCACTCATAAAGTTTTTGTACTAGGTTCAGGGATGAGACTAGAGAACAATCAGTCTTTGTTTCTTGCAGCCCATCAGGTAATTGCATGCACAAGAACTGTCTATTTGAGGCAAATTTCAAATTAATTCCCTACTGGTGAAATCTGGGGTTTAGTCTAGTCAGTACCTAAGGCAAAAAGTAAGCTAAGGAGAAACTTTGAGTAGGGAAATTCCTGTCCAAGTTCTTGTGGGAATATCAAAACCGGAGATGCAATAAAGCTGTTAATACTTTTGGAAGCCAAATTAAATATACGACAGAACAAAGGTCAGAAAAATTAATAAATAAGGGAGACAGAGGCACTAAATACAAGTGCTGAGATATGAAAACCATAAGGATAAGATCAGAAGCCAATAGATCAAGAGCATATCTGAAGGTATTCACAATAATACCTAAAGAGAGGTTATGTTAGTCAAAGTTTAAATGGAAAGAAATGTAAACATTTGTAGTGTTTATTTATTTATAAAACATTAAGTCAGTGTTAGCCAGATGCTATGTTCTATACAGGTGGATAACTACATTTAAATAATTGAGAGAAAACACTAAAATGAAATACCCCATTTAAAATATTAAAATTGCATACTAATTTTATTATTGAAACTTTTTTCAATCTAAATTTATTAATAACTGTGAAGTCTCTGGTTCCTCACACAAAGAAAATAATAATTTTCACCTAACGAAATGTAAAATTTGAATATGCTATTTATAAGAGGAACACTGGTGGCACAGTGGTTAAGAGCTATAGCTGTTTACCAAAAGGTCAGCTGTTTGAATCCACTAGCCACTCCTTGGAAACCCTATGGAGCAGTTCTACTCTGTCCTATAGGGTTGCTATGAGTAGGAATCAACTCGATGGCAACAGGTTTGGTTTTATTTATAAAAGGTGAAAACTGTATTAAAGTAAATAGTTTGCTTCATTTTAGATTCTGTATTCCGGTATAAACAGAGGTATAAAATGGCACAGCATATGAGAAAAACACAAATTTAGAAAAAAGTAATAAATAATCAAGGATGACAAGGTTAATTACAATGGTTAATTACAACAAAAGGATGGATCAGAGGAACTTAACAATCTAGACTACACAAAAATATATTAACTGCTATGTTCTCTAATTCTAATCGCTCCAAGAAGAGAGAGATGGGTAGGGAGGGACGGAAGGGGGGTGTAATTATTAGCCATCCAAAGGAGTAAGTTAAATCTTGATTAATTTGCCTGAATTATTATTTACTGGAAAAAGAAAGAAAAAGGACAATTTTATTGAATAATACATGTTCTGAATTTGTAAGATGTATGTATGTAAATATGTATCTCTGTATGTATATTTATACATATATGTAGATACATCATTTTTTCTGACTTGCAATGTAGACATTAATTTCAAAATTAATATATAAAAACATAAAGGATATTCTAGTTTCAAACAGAAAAGATGTTGATTTTTGATGGCCTTCAGTTCCCTGCAGAGTTTTTTTTTTTTCTTTATGGTCGCTAAGGAAAGATAATGATGTAGTATCCCTGAGTGAGTATCTCGTCTTGAGAGAGCACAAGATTATAGTTTTTAAATGATAATGAATTTGAATTAAATTTTGGCACAGTAATGAGTTTACAACATTTCATTCTCTGTCCTTGCTTTAATCTTTGTTTTGAAAAGGAAGTGCAAGACTGTTAACAGCTGATATTGTCAGAGCAAATAATAGTAATATAGACTTCTTTTCCAAGGGATTTTGACAGAATGTGTACCATGGAAACAATCTCTTAGCAGCAAAACCATCGAAACTGGGAAATAATCTCCAGGTCTACTTAACCTCTTTAATTTTACTTTTGTAATTTTCTTAAAGCTATTTTAATTTCCCCATTTAAGGAGTACCAGGGATAAAAATCTTTGACTATATTAATACTGTATTTTATCTGAGTTAGAAAATCAAACCACAGAATCATGGCTTTGAATGTTCTCTTAGAAATAATCAAGGGTAGCACATTCATTTTAGATATGAAGAAAGCAAGATCCAGGATGTCTGTGTGCATTGCCCCAGGCCAAGTAGCTAGTGACTGGCAGAGCCTCCGGGGAAATACAGTTCTCCATTTTCCTTTTCAGAGGCTATCTTACTTAAACTGTGACAAATACAGAATATAAATTGAAGAAATTGATTTACATAATTATGAATTAAATTTATTTTTGCACAGAATTTTGTTTATTTTTTACAATGACGTGGTTCTAGAAAACACTTCCTTTATGAACTTTTCCACTAACATGTTTAGAAATCCATATTGATTAGAAATGTGACATTTAATTTAAAAATTCTAGTGAATAATCTTATTATCTATTTAAGATAAATTCAGTACATAAAGCACTTTCATATTTTTTTCTTATAAAACAAAAAAGAAAATAATTACATATAGGAAACTGTTAACTATGAAAGAAATGCGCCTCAAATTAAACCAAGACAATGAGCAAGTTGAGAGACAGAGCCCTCCAGTGTTGTATTCATTACCTGGCTTCCTCCCCTACAGTGTTGTATTGAAAAATAATTTCCTTTGGTGGGCTCCCCCTGCCCCCCACCCCTAGCTTTGCATTTGAATACTGCTTTTGCTTCAAGGTTATATGCAAACTCCATTGCATCTGAGTAGTATAATTAAGAATGTTGCTGACTTGACTTGTATGAACTCCCACTTGTAAAACCCTTTAACAGTAACTTGCCTTGCCGCCCTGGGCGAGCAGTCTTGGCAGCAGTGGCTTCAACTGATTCCTTTCCTTGTACAGCGGAAATCAAGGTGCGTTTCCTCTTCTCCCACCTTGATCTCTCCTTTATTGGCCAGTACAAGGCATGTTGAGCACAAACCTGGGGTTTCCAACTGCTAACAGTTGTACAATGATTTTAGAACAAACATCAGAAGAATAAGTGTTGTTTCTATAGATATATGTATCATCCATCTAAATATGTTTTATTTGATTTTAATCAGTTCCTTTTTTTTACATAATGTGTATGTTCTTGTATGAACAGCTGCAATCTGTTAAAAGAAAACAGAAAGTTTCTAGAACACTCTTCCAGTTTGTGCAATTCTGAACAATTGATTTCAGAGTTGCCTCCGGCACCTTTCTTATAAAAAAGAAAAACAAATGCTTTAGTTAGTTTAAGCTCAGAATGCTATTATTATGGATTTGTCTTTGGGAAATTATTATATATTCTATGGAGTGCTATTGCTCTACATTAGCGTATCTGTGTATTTTTCATTCAGATATTCTTTCAAAGTATTTAATGGGGACATTTTATGTACTCGGTTACCTGTGGACGTTGGATGCTTGTGAGCATAAATATGCAAGTTTCTTAACCTAACCTTGTGGAATTTCTATCTAAAGGATAGAAATCAATCAAATAATCATAAGAGTATACAAAGACATGTAAAATATCAGCGCTGCATGGTAATAGTATATGATGCCACAATGAAAGGATGTAAGAAGAGTTGACCTATGCAAACCCCTGAGGATATGACTTTTAGCTTAAAATGGGAAGCAAGAGTACGATTTAACTAGATGAAAGAATGTGTATTGTACAACAAGAGGCCGACTGAACCGTCTCACAGGCAGTGAAGTCAAAAACTGAAAATGTCTTTGATCAAAGGGTGCGTGTCACATTTGCAGAAGTCTAAAACGGACTGAATGGCTGGTGTCCAGGGGCAGTGTGGAGTGTGTTATGAAGCAAAGCTGCAGAGGCATATGGAAGCCTGACCTTTTAGGTCCTGTTAAAGAATTAGGAGCAACAGTAAGCTATTGACTTTTGTTTTTGATTTTATTTTTAAAAATATGGAATAACAAAACTAAGATTTGAACTTTGTGAAAATCTCCCTGAATGTGGTACCCAAAATAGATTGCAAGAGTCCTAATCATTCAGAGAAACATTAAAAGGTTGCTGCACTCCAGGAATTAAGGCCTGCTGGTACAGTGGTTAAGTACTGGGCTGCTAACTAAAAGGTCAGAGGTTCCAACCTACTAGCTGCACTGTGGAAGAAAGATATGGCAGTCTGCTTCCGTAAAGATTTACAGTCTTGGAAATCATATGGGGTAGTTCTACTCTGTCCTATAGGGTTGCTAAGAGTTGGAACTGACTCTACAGCAATGGGTTTGGTTTCTTTCTTGGGTTAAGAAAGTAGTTATAAATGTGGAAAAAAGTATACAAATTTAAAACACTATTTAAGAAGAAAATTGACAGGAAATGATAATGGATTGAATAATGAGAGCTGTAAAATAGTGTAATACTATGGTTTCTGGCTTCTGTAACTGGGGAAAATCTATTGTTACTAAGATGGGGATGCTGGAAAAGAACCAATTTTGAGGGATGGAAGGATCATGACTTCAGTTTGGTTTTGTTGAGTTTAATTTGCCTTTGCGTCAGCCAATAAGTGATTCAAGTAGGTATGTTTATTGTAGGTCAAGAGTTGAGGGTATTTTGTGATAAAGAGTCATATGATAAAGCAGTCTGGCTACAAGTAAAATTTTTTATAAAAGTATTTTTGGCTGACAGTGTAGATCGGCTATTAAAGTTTTGTTCCGTTCATTCCAATTTAATGCTGTCACATCCTCCTCTATTCTGAAATTAGTGTTGGTCTTCAAATTACTATTTAGGGATATATTGTTATTTGATATAAAATTACAGTCAGCCTAATTGGAAATAAAACAAATAGTGGTATCTGAATGGAATACTCTTATATAGTTATGGATTAAAATATATGCCAAAATAATGACCATTACCTAAGACAAGGAAATTTGATTGATTTGTTCACTTAGTGAAGATTCAGGCTTCAGAACACTGGCAGTCATGTAAATTACTCTAAATGGATCACTGAAGGCACTGCTGCTTTAACTCTAAATTTCTAGGACCATGTCAGTAATGAAATTTAGAATATTTCTTAGTCATTATGCTATGGGAATTTCCTTATATCTGAAGTTTATGATGAGTACCTCAAATGGTATCTCTTAACTATGATTTCATCATTGCATAAGTTATCATTCATTTCTTCAAAAAAATTGATAGGAAGAGAGTATGATATATACACTGGACATACAATGAAATATAGGGCAGAGCTCTTACCCGTGAGGCACTGACAGTCTACCAGAGCAAGACGACTATAAAACTGAGTGCCAGAGAAATGTTATAGGAGTAGCACATGATTCAGGGTCAAGAAATAAAGCCAAAGGAAAATTTGGTCAATTCTACTCGGAGGTGGAGATTAGCTTCTTAAAGGGGATGAAAAAGAGTAGCTGTTCTTCCTTCAGGTAGGGTTAAGTAAATTAAACAACAGTTGGGGACAGAGATGCACTCTATTAGCTATGTCACATCTTCTTCAGTCTCTTAAATAATTTAAGACTTCCTTTTCTCACCATATTCCAGGATAACATTAGCTCTTTTTCACTGAGAAAGCAGAAGCAATGAGAAGAAAATTTCTTCATGTATACACCACCAAATCAATCAATTCACCTACACCTGAATCTATGTTCTCAGTCTTCCTTCCTGTCACACTGGATAAGCTGTTTTGATTCCTCTCTAAGGAAAAATATCCACTTGCACTTTCTATTCCTTCCTTTCCTGACTATTCAAAACTATCACTACAGAAATTGTCACTGCTTTCAACTGTAACTCCATTATGTTTTCTTGCCATTAAATAATTTTCATCAATATGTGTATACTGGCTTCCATACCTCCCAATTTCAAAAACTCTCCTTTGATTCTAAACATCTTCCAACTAACAATCTTCATTGGCTCCTCACTTAGAGTTAAATATTTGAGGTTTTTTTCCTTTTTTTTTTTTTTAATTCTTCTGGTTCTCCTTTGACTTCACTGAAACAACTCTTTTCAGGATCGCTAATGAGTCACAAATACCAAACCCAATGGAAAATTTGCAGATTTCATTTTTCTCAGCTATCAGCAACATGTGATAAAACTGATCATGATATAAGTGATCGTATTTCATCACATGGATTTTAAAATCATCTATATGTTGAAAAACTGTAATTTTTTAAAAAATCTCTAGTCCAAACATTACTCTTTAAATCCAGACAAGTATCCCTCAGTTATCCACACTTAGATGAGTAGGATGCACTTCAAAATTTATATGTCCAAAACGGAACTCTTAAATCTCTCATTGAACCTATACCTTCTGCAGAACTTCTATCACAATAAAAAGGCACCTCTATTCTTTTACTTGCTCAGACTAACATCCATGGAATCATCATTGAGCCTTCACCATTGTAACCCATACACAGTACATCAGCAATATAATTCGTTGTTCCACTGTATTATGGATTGAATTGTGTCCCCCAAAATATGTGTTGTAAACCCTGCCTCTATGCCTGTGGTTATAATCCCATTTGGGAATGGGTCTCTTTTTTATGTTAATGAGATAGGATTAGTGAAGGATGTATCTTGAGTCAATCACTTTTGGGATATATGAGAAACTGAATAAGCAAGCTGGGGAGCAGAGATGGGGAAAGATAGATGCCAAGACACATGGAGATCTCCAAGGAACCAGGAAGCGGAAGGTGAAGAGTCAAGAGCCTTCCTCCACAGTAGACAGAGAGAGAAAGCCTTCCTCTAGAGCTCGTGCTCTGCAATTGGCATCTAACCTCCTAAACTGTGAAAAAATGTCTGTTTGCTAAAGCCATCCTCTTGTGGTATTTCTGTTACAGCAGCACTAGATAACTAAGGCATACTGAAAGTCATCCCATGTCTGGACACTTCCTACCCCCTCTACTGCTCGTCTATGACAACAGCTTTGAAGCTATGAGGCTTTAAAGATAGGTAACGTAATATCACTGAAAATTCTCTAGTAGTTTTCCAATCTTATTCAGAGTAAAATCCAAAGTCCCTATGACCCAATCCCAAGATATACATGATCTGAGACACTGCTATATATGTAATCTCACCTCTAACCTCTTTTCCTTTTTCTAACTCTCATTTTAACACATTTGCTTTTTTTGCAATCCTGTCATGCTGAGTAACTAAAGTGAATAGGAGAAATGATGAAGTAAAAGAGCTAAACAGAAGATTTCAAAGGGTGGCTCAAGAAGACAAAGTAAAGTATTATAACGACATGTGCAAAGGCCTGGAGTTAGAAAACCAAAAGGGAAGAACAAGCTCGACATTTCTCAGGCTATAAGAAATGAAGAAAAAAGTCAAGCCTCAAGTTGCAATAGTGAAGGAGTCTATGGGCAAAATATTGAATGACACAAGAAGCATCAAAAGAAGATGGACGGAATACACAGAGTCAGTGTACCAAAAATAATTGGTCTACCATCAGTCATTTCAGGAGGTAGTATATGGTCAAGAACCAATGGTAATGAAGGAAGAAGTCCAAGCTGCACTGAAGACATGGTAAAAAACAAGGCTTCAGGAATTAACCGAATACCAATTGAGATGTTTCAACAAATGGATGCAGCACTGGAAGTGCACACTAGTCTATGCCAAGAAATTTGGAAGACAGCTACCTGGCCAACCAACTGGAAGAGATCCATATTTATGCCTATTCCTTGCTGAAGATCATTTAAAAGAGGCTACAGTAGTACATCAACAGGGAACTGCCAGAAATTCAAGTTGATTCAGAAGAGTACAAAGAATGAGGGATATTATTACTGATGTCAGATGGATCCTGGCGGAGAGCAGAGAATACCAGAAAGATGTTTACCTGTGTTTTATTGACTATGCAAAGGTATTTGACTGTGTGGATGATAACAAATTATGGATAGCATTGCAAAGAATGGGAATTCCAGAACACTTAACAGTGCTCATGAGGAACCTGTACTTAGATCAAGAGGTAGTCTTTCAAACAGAACAAGGAGGTATTGTGTGGTTTAAAGTCAAGAAAGGTGCTTGTCAAGGTTCTATCCTTTCACTTTACTTAATCAATCTGTATGCTGAGCAAATAATCCAAGAAGCTGGACTATATGAGGAAGAACGTGGCATCAGGATTAGAGGAAGACTCATTAACAACCTGTATTACACAGATGACACAACCTTGCTTGCTGAAAATGAAGAAGACTTGAAGCACTAACTGATGAAGATCAAAGACCACAGCCTTCAGTATGGATTACACCTCAACAAAGAAGACAAAAATCCTCTCAACTGGACCAATAAGAAACATCAGGATAAATGGAAAAAAGATTGAAGCTGTCAAAGATTTCATTTTACTTGGATCCACAGTCAACATTCATGGAAGCAGCAGTCGAGGAATCAAAGGATGTATTACACTGAGCAAGTCTGTTGCAAAAGACCTCTTTAAAGTGTTAAAAGAGATAAGATAACACTTTAAGGACTAAAGTGTGCCTGACCCAAGCTATGGTGTTTTCAATCACCTTGTATGCTTGTGAAAGCTGGGCAATGAATAAGGAAGATGGAAGAAGAATTGATGCCTTTGAATTATGGTGTTGGCAAAGAATTTTGAATGTATCACAGCTGCTAACAGAATGAACAAATCTGTCTTGGAAGAAGTACAGCCAGAATGCTCCTTAAAAGCAAGGATGGAGAGACTTTGTGTTACATCATTTAGACTTGTTATTAGGAGGGACCAATGCCTGGAGAAGGACATCATGCATGGTAAAGTAGAGGGTCAGCTAGAAAGACGAAGACCCTCAGTGAGATGGACTGACACAGTGGCTGCAACAATGGGCTCAAGTCTAACAACGATCATGAGGATGGCCCAGGACCAGGCAGTGTTATGTTCTATTGTACATAGAGTCACTATGAGTAGGAACCGACTGGAGGGCACCTAACAACAATAACAACAACAAGTCATGTAAGCACACTCCTGCCTCAGGAGCTTTGCATATGTTCTTCTCTCTTCCTTGAAAATATTCTCCAGAAATTTGCAAGCATTGGTTTTTGTTTTTTTGTTTTTTTTCATTTTCTTCTAGTAGCTACTCAAATATTGCTATATCAAAGTCTTTTCTTAATCCCCTTATATATAATAATGTATTTCAGTTGAAGAATAATAACTTGCTTAACCTGCTATATTTTCTTCACAGCACTTATTAATACTCCTTTGAATTGTTTTATTAACTATTTATTTGTTTGGCCTATCTTCTTGATTAGAATATAAGTTTAATGCACTAGAATATGAGGACAGTGGGTTTGGCTGTTTTATTCACTGCTGTGTGAATAAAGCATCAATCTCAGTATGACAAAAATGAAGCCCACAGTAATTTTTTTTAATAAAAAATCACTGACTGGTTCAATAAATAAATGAATAAATAAAAGGAACTGAGTGGATAAATCTTCAGAGTTTATGGAAAATCTAAGTGTGTTTAGAAAAATGCAAATATTAAAACATGAGTTCAGAATATAGTTAAAATTTGTTTTAATAGAGAAAAAACATGTACAGTTATTGTTTTTTTCAGATAAACAATTAGTCATTGTTTTGCACAGTTCCCTCTACAAAATCTAAAAATTTTGAAATTCAGTTTCATTCAGAATATCCTGTTATAAATTAATATTCTGGGATGTCTATCTAGTGCTTGGAGCCTTGGTGGCTCAGTGGTTAAGAGCTCAGCTGCTAACCAAAAGGTAGGCAGTTGTCTCCACTGGTCTCACCCCTTCGGGAGCAAGGGAGAATGAAAAAAACAAGATATAAGGAAAAGATTAGTCCAAAGGACTAACGGACCACTACTACCATGGCCTCCACCAGGCTGAGTCCAATACAACTAGATGGTGCCCTGATACCACCACTGACCGCTGTGACCAGGATTACAACAGAGGGTCCCGGACAGAGCTGGAGAAAAACATAGAACAAAATTCTAATTCACAAGAAAAGACCAGACTTACTGGCCTGATGGAGACTGGAGAAACCCTGAGAGTGTGGCCCCTGGACACCCTTTTAGCTCAGTAATGAAGTCACTCCCAAGGTTCACCATTCAGCCAAAGATCAGACAGCCCCATAAAACAAATGAGACTAATGGGCACAACAGTCCAGGGACAAGGACTAGATGGCAGGAGGGGACAGGAAAGCTGGTTATAGGGATCCCAATGGTGAGAAGCGACAATGCTGACATATCATGGGGTTGTTAACTATTGTCGTACGACAATATGTGTACTAATGGTTTAGTGAGAAAATATTTGTTCTGTAAACCTTCACCTAAAGTACAATAAAATAAAAAATAAATAAATAAGCTCGGCAGTTGCAATCCACCAGCTGCTCCTTGGAAACCCTGTGGGGCAATTCTACTCTGTCCTATAGTGTTGCTTTGTGTCAGCATCTACTCAATGGCAACTTTTTTTTTTTTTTTTTTTGTATCATGTGCTTGGCATTGTATTAAGTAACTGGTATGTAACAGTGGATTAAGAAGATGTGATATTGTTGATCAGGGAGATCAACCATGATGCAATTTCCACACAGAACAAGAAGTGCTTTGATTGGAGAAGAACAGAGTTTTTAAAGGACATGTAGCAGTCATGTTGTATATTATATTCTAGGTTTTGCATATTAACCCACTAGATAAATGAAACAATTGTTTAAAGCACAAATAAGGCAAATACATCAGCTACAAATTAAATTTATCAAATTTTTTGAGGCTTAAAAGACCTGAGAAGACATTTTAAGCTTCCTCTAATGTCTTGCTTCTCTGAGTGGCACAGATTGCAAATGTCTTTAACCACATTTTTCTGAGCATCAACCTACATTTTTAATTACATCACCATGCGTGCAGTACTGGAGCCTTTTGTTTAATGCTTATGACTTAATGCTTATCTAAAATCTGGGAAGGGCAATGCTGAATGCTGATGGGTTGAGCCATCTGCCAATGCAGGTTTAAGATTATGTTGTACCATTTAAATCTACACATGGTAGGAATTAAAAAGTTAAGAGGAAAACCACTGTTATTCCAGCTTATTCTGTCCTCAAAACTAATGACTTCTTTAATCTTGCCTAAACCCCAAAAACCAAACCCACTGCTGTCAAGTCGATTCCAACTCATAGCGACCCCATTTGACAGAGTAGAACTGGCTCATGGGTTTCCAAGGCTGTAATCTTTATGGAAGCAGACTGCCATGTCTTTCTTCTGCAGAGCCATTGAAACGCTGACTTTTTGGTTAGCAACCAAGAGCTTAACCACTGTGCGCTCTGGGCTCCTTGTTAATCCTGCCCAGTAGCTATAACTGGGATATTTTAGCATGAGATAAACAGGAATTTCATAGATGAGGAAGTTATTTTGTTTCCTGTGGGTTTAATCATCTTCTTTCTCCAAGGAGGCTTTTTGGTGGTTTTTTTTTTTTGTAATTTGAATATGATCGGTGGATTTCTGTGTAATCAGTAGAAAAATATGTAATGTTCCTACTGTGCAAAAAAGGATAAAGCATTGATTTACCAAATGCAAACGTATAAAGAGATAGCACTACACAACGGAACATTTTTACATTGCTGTTAGTATTGCAAGAATTCAGACGGAAGGAGAAGGGAAGAATGAAACAATAAGAGGTAGAAGCAACATCTTCCAGAGCAAAATAATGAAAAAAAAAAAAATAGAGCAGAGGATATAGAGAGGTTAGACATTTTCTCAGTGAACAGGGTGAAAGTTTAAGGGAATTATCATTTTTAGACATCGGGTCATTGCAGAGAGAGGCATTACAGAGATAGTACTTTCAAAGCACATAGGAAGATGTCGAAGCCAATATAGGAACCATGGAGATAGATTAGAAAAAGGAAAGAGAAGTCTAAAGAGCCATCCTTAAATAGAGTCTTACAAACTCTCTAGTGAAATGGTGGACATAAAACTAAATTGATAAAATTTTAGTATATTGCTATCATAGGGTTTTTATTTATGCAAAATGTATCATATTTCATATAGCTACTTAATAAATCTAATAATTATAATATAGTTTTTACAAATACATTATTGGTTAAATTACACAACATGTTTTATTTGGCTTAAAATGGGGATGTGTCCCAGTAGAATTGAGATAAGCTGAGGAAATCACTTTAAATATTATCACTATGTTTGTTGCTCATAAACCCTTTATGATGAATAACTTGGGATCTGGACTTTTTTTGATCCTGGAATTGTTGATTAGTTAGATTGATATGCATTTACCCTCTGTGCTTTGTAAGATTTGATTTATTATTTTTAAAAAACTTACTTTGATGTGCACACGTTGTCTGACTAGCCCCTGGGAGGATAAATGCGGGTTTTTATCATAAACTTGATCCATGTGTTTGGAATACAGTAATTTGTACAGTGTTAGTGGGTCTGTCACATAGTTCTCAGAATCTGGAAGAAGAAAATAAGAGCCCAGATGATACTATCAAGAGAAATGTTACAGATTTTCACAATGCCTTTGTTTATTTGGCAATTTCTCTAACCGTTATCATGCAAAATAGTTTCTGTGTTTATGTAAAGAGGCTGCATTTAGATAAGATTGTATATTATGGTGACCTATGCGGAACTTTTTTTACCTGCTTTAGGAAAAAATAGTTCTTTCATCTGATCTTGTAGACTTCCTTCGTCTTCTTTGTCATCAGGAATGTTTAGTTTAATGGTCATAAGATTCTGTGAGGCTCAAAGCGTCCTATTTTTAGTTCCAATTCTGCCACTCTGAAGTATAATGGGCCAATCTTTTCACATGTGTATCTGATAAACTTACCAAATAGGAAAAGAGGATTTTCTGTAGTCAGTTGTAGTCAAAACATGACCGTGTTTTATCGATCAGAGGTAAGTATGTATCTCCTAGGTGTTGAGAAATCAACTCACCATTGCCATAACCTCTAGCTACTTTTCCTCCCTAGTCAAGGTTCTGCAGAGAAACAGTATCAATAGCGGAAAAGGGGGAGAGAGAGACATTTTAAGGAATTTGTTCACATGATTGCGGGGATTGGCAAATCCAAAATCTGCTGGGCAGGTCAGCAGGCTGGAAACTCAGGCAGAATTTCTATGTTGCATCCTTGAGGCAGAATTCCTCCTTCTCCCAGAAACCTCAGTTTTTGCTCTTAAAGCCTTCAATTGATTGGATGAGGTCCGTACAGTTATAAAGGGTAATATCCTTTACTTAAAGTCGTATCTGCAAAATACCTTCACAATGTCTTGACTGATGTTTGACCAAACAGCTGGCCATATAGCCTAGCCAAGATGACAAATAAAACTAACCATCACATCTTCCTTCCAGTGTGGTCTCACATCAGGATCAAGTCAATCATTCACAATCTCCAACATATTCGTTCAGCTTGACATGATTAAGGCTTAAGATAATTATCGTGTTTTATGGTTAGATGTATGTAGAGAGAACAACCTGGAGGAATATAATCAGTTTTTTGAGAATGTCATAATAAACTTTAGCATCTTGAGAAAATACAGTAGGAAAACTATCCTCTCTCTTGTAGCTTATATAAAATGGAACTTTAATGGCATTTAAATATAGTCACAGAAAGTTATAGTTTTAAATGTTTTGATGAATCACTAAGCTAATCAGTGAGTAATGTGTCCCTTCACAGCATCAAAATTCAGATTCTTTAACACGCTAAAGTAGAATGAGAATCTTTATTGAGTATGCAGGTAGTTTTTTTCTAAATTTGACCATAGAATATATTATTCATAATGCATCTTGCAAGGTGAATATGCCATGGGTCATACTTTTAGAAATTCTAGAATAAGCTATTTTAAAGTTTTTCAGTTTTCATCAAATTTCTCAGTATACCATTTCCCAGCTAATTTTTTTTTCTTTTATCTTCTTGTTATGAAATTTAATATTTACATTTACTTGGGAGCTATTTCCGTCTTCAAACTCCACAACTTAATTCACCCTTAAAAATACCAGATTTTTAAAAATATAAAGTTTAGAATTCATGATACTCGTTGCCATCAAATCAATTCTGATTTTTATTGACCTCATAGGACACAGTAGAAGTGCCCTGTAGGATTTTCAAGGCTGTAAATGTTTAGGGAAGCAGACTGCCATATCTTTCTCCCACAGAGCAGCTGGTGGATTTGAACCCTTGACCTCTTGGTTAGCAGCTGGTAATTTAACCACTGCACCACCAGGGCTCCTTAGAAGTTATGATAGCTCTGTGATAAAATATTCCTAGATTATTACAGAGTAGTTACATCTTTACAATTTGGAGGCAGATTGCTTGGGGAAAACTTCCAGCTTTGCTACTTATTAATTATAAGAATCTTGGCAAGTCATTTAACTTCTCTGTGCTTGTTTACTCAGCTCAAAAATGTGTGAAATAATAACAACTTGCTGCTAACTGAAAGGTCGGCAGTTCAAATCCTTGGAAAACCTATGGGGCAGTTCTACTCTGTCCTATAGTCTCAATATGAGTCAGAATCGACTTGATGGCAAGGAATTTAGTTTGATTTTCTTTATTTGTTTATTGGTGAATTAAATCAATTAATAAATTTATAGAAAATTAGGAAAATCATAGTAAATGCTCAATATATATTGCCTGTTGATCGATAAGATAGGAAGCACCTTGAGATAAAGAATCATTGTCTTTTTGTTGAATGCTGTATCTCCAACGTCCAAAATGCCTGCTTTATAGTAGACACTGAAATATTTCAAAGCATTCCACTAAACATTTCAAAACATTCCACTAAAACTGTCTTTACATTATTTACCTGTTTGTTATTATAAAGAACCCAACACTCAAAACATAGCTCATTGTAGTTGGCATAGCATATCATTTATGAACAATCATACTAGGGTGGATTTGTCTGGATATGAATGCTGGAACTGCCACTCCCTAAAGTTTCTTCAACTTAGCTGAGCTTCATTTATCTTATCAGTAAAATAGGATGAATAAGTGTACACTTCTCAAATGTTATTTGTCAGGTCAGGTAAGATGATATACTAAAAGTGCTTAATTCAATGATTACAAAAATAATAAATATATTTTAAGTATTATTATTAGTTATCATTATTGTTGTTGACCATTTGAATAATCATTAAAAGTGTAGGAGTACTCTTTATGCTGTAATTACCTTAACATTCACTTAGGCCTTCTTTACACTCTTGTTGTTTTGCCTTTCATTAAGTTTTAAAATGCTTGTTTCTTCAGTTGATATGCTTTATACCATTTTACATTCCATCTGCTCTCACTGGCATATGACTGCAATGAATGCCAACTGGTGATTCATCCTAGTGATTTAGAGAAACAATGCCCTTCAGATATAAAATCAAGTAAAACAGTTTCTCTGTGATCAGTTACTCATTTCTTTCTTCCTTAAAAAAGATACTGTTTTAACAGGGCTGCCCTCAGTAACCTCTCAGAAGTGTGGTCTCCACATCTCTTCTTCATTTAAATGAATTATTTTTTTGCCATTGTGTCCCAGAACAGCAATTCTTCTCTCATGTATTGGCTCACCAATCCTGTAAGTTTAGGAAAGGTTTTCACAGATTATTTTACATTTATTGTCTTTATGCTAATTTTCTCAATGACAAAAGACAAGCAAGCGAGTTTTGACTTTATTGTCATTATTCACTAAGTCTTTATACTGGAGACAATCTCTTTGGAAAGATAGCTGTCTCTCATTTAATTTTCTCTCTTCGGTCTTCAGAATCATTTTGAACACCCTCTGACTTTTATGAGGTAAAGTTTTCTAATCTGTTCTACTTTTTTAAACAAGGAATATTCATCCTAAATATCTATCATTCAGGTAAACAACACTCATGTATTAACTACTTCCAAAATACCTACACTCTTCTAGGTGCTAAGGATAAATGAGTAAGTAGGATATGATCTCTCTTCTCCTGGAGCTAACTACATTGGTAAGAGAAATGGCTGAATATACATAAAAAGGAGACATTTAGACAATGCATTTAATGCATATATTTGAGGGATATAATGTATGAGATTTTGAAACAGTAAGGAGAATTTATGCATCACACCCAGGATAGTAATTGAACTGACTTTTGAACTCCATAATGTCCCTTACATTACTGTCAGTCAATGTATTTCAAAAGGCAGTCTATTACCTAGAAATAGGAATGAATTATTTTAGACATATAGGCTCCTCCTTATTCATTTTCCTGTCACTAAAACAGTGCCAAGATGAATAAAGTACAAAATCCCAGTAAATCATCCAACAGATCACATTTCATGAGAATTTATTAACTCTCAGACTTTAGGAATCCAATAATCTGTACATTTCTGGAAGCTTATTAAGGTTAAGAAGTTATTGCCATATATGCTAAGGTCTCATACTTCCAAAATGACCTTTTTGTCTTAAGCATTGCCATAAAGTTTTTGGACTAAAATTCGACATTTTATAAAATAATTGCATATTCATAGTTTGACCTTCAGAATGCTTTATAATAATAGACTTCTGTATATGTATGTTAATTATTTTCTTACCTATGCTTCATTAATACAATACTATTTTCATTAATACAGAAGTTTTTAAATCCATTCCAGACTTTCTTGTGAAAATTACAATCATGAGAATATATACAGATTTACTATATAGGTAATATTATCCTTGAAAAATAATTTGAAATAATTTTCTCAAACTATCCTCTGATTTAATAAATGACATGGCAATTTATTGTAAAACAGCTCAAGCAAATCACAGTCCTACAATATTATATTCAAATTATTTCCCATACGCCTTGATTTTAAGAATGTTTTCCAGGGTGTGTCCTTTGGAAAGTATCGACACACGCAGTTATTCAGATTGTTCAGAATCCCCTTTTGAGACAGAACTCACATCTTTAGGCCATTGGAGTGGTCTGCTGACTGAACAGCTAATGGGTATATATTAAATATATTTCAGTACAAAAGACTATGCTGGAGATTGCTCCTGATGTGTATGGGAAGATTCTTATGCAATTTCTAGGAGTCGAAAGAGTATCTCTGGTTTTTCCCTATCTGACAGAATGTGCTTGAAGGTGGCAGCTAGCCAGTAGCTTAGTCTATTCAATGTTTGTGTGGAATGATAAAGAGGTAATGCATACATGCTTAGACATACAGATTACATTTGAAAAACATGCGTTTATTTATGTTCCTGAATTTCAGGAATGCTTCTTAAGTCTAGGTTTCCTTGTCTGTCAGGCTTGTTTCTGCAATAATTCAGTCTATAGAATCCTTTGAAGATAATGCTGAAAACTGATTAAAGTCATATTTCTTAAGCTGGAGTGTATTTTATTTGATTCCTCAATCTTCTACCTTCTGTGTGAACTTGAGCAAATAAACTCTTTGTGATTTGGTTTCCTCAGCTTTGAAATTGGTAAAACCATAGTATCTACCTCATAGTGTTTTCTTTCTATTTTTTTTTAAATATTTTATTGTACTTCAGGTGAAGGCTTACAGAACAAATAGTTTCTCATGAAACAGTACTACACATGTTGTTTTATGACATTCGTTAACAACCCCACAACATATTAACCCTCTAACTTCTCAACCTTTTTTTTTTGGTGAAAATACACATAGCCAAAGATACACCGTTTCGAAAATTTCTACATGCACACTTCAGTGACATTGACTACCTTCTTCCAATTGTGCTGCTATTCTTACTTAAGATGAAAGCTTATAGAACAAAATAGTTTCTCATTTAACAGTTACTACAAATGTTGCCCTATGACAATGGTTAACAATCTC